>NC_092050.1:80265890-80565890 GCF_003086295.3 Arachis hypogaea
AGAGATCTAAGAGATACTCATTTAGTCGAAGGTAGAACGGAAGTGGTTGTCAGGCACGCGTTCATAGGGAATGATGATGATTGTCACGTTCATCACATTCAGGTTGAAGTGCGAATGAATATCTTAGAAGCGAAATAAGAAGAATTGAATAGAAAACAGTAGTACTTTGCATTAATCTTTGAGGAACAGCAGAGCTCCACACCTTAATCTATGGAGTGTAGAAACTCTACCGTTGAAAATACATAAGTGAAAGGTCCAGGCATGGCCGAGAGGCCAGCCCCCCAAAACGTGATCATAGGATAAAATTACAATCCAGGATCCAGGATGTCTAATACAATAGTAAAAGGTCCTATTTATAATAAACTAGTCACTAGGGTTTACAGAAATAAGTAATTGATGCATAAATCCACTTCCGGGGCCCGCTTGGTGTGTGCTTGGGCTGAGCTTGAGTGTTGCACGTGTAGAGGCCATTTGTGGAGTTGAACACCAGTATTTGTGCCAGTTTGGGCGTTCAACTCTGGTTTTGGATCCTTTTTTGGCGCTGGATGCCAGAATTGGGCAGAGACCTGGCGTTGAACGCCAGTTTGCGTCATCTATTCTTGGCCAAAGTATGGACTATTATATATTGCTGGAAAGTCCTGGATGTCTACTTTTCAACGCAATTAGAAGCGCGCCATTTTGAGTTCTGTAGCTCCAGAAAATCCATTTTGAGTGCAGGGAGGTCAGAATCCAACAGCATCAGCAGTCCTTCTTCAACCTCTGAATCTGATTTTTGCTCAAGTCCCTCAATTTCAGCCAGAAAATACCTGAAATCACAAAAAAACACACAAAGTCATAGTAAAGTCCAGAAATATGAATTTAACATAAAAACTAAGGAAAACGTCCCTAAAAGTAACTAGATTCTACTAAAAACATACTAAAAACAATGCCAAAAAGCGTATAAATTATCCGCTCATCACAACACCAAACTTAAATTGTTGCTTGTCTCCAAGCAACTGAAAATCAAATAGGATAAAAAGAAGAGAATATGCTATAAATTCCAAACTATCAATGAACCATAGCTCCAATCAGATGAGCGGGACTTATAGCTTTTTGCCTCTTGAATAGTTTTGGCATCTCACTTTACCCATTGAGGTTCAGAATGATTGGCATCTATAGGAACTCAGATTTCAGATAGTGTCATTGATTCTCCTAGTTCAGTATGATGATTCTTGAACACAGCTATTTCATGAGTCTTGGCCGTGGCCCTAAGCACTTTGTTTTCCAGTATTACCACCGGATACATAAATGCCACAGACACATAATTGGGTGAACCTTTTCAGATTGTGACTCAGCTTTGCTAAAGTCCCCAATTAGAGGTGTCCAGGGTTCTTAAGCACACTCTTCTTTTGCTTTGGACCTTGACTTTAACCGCTCAGTCTCATGTTTTCACTTGACACCTTCATGCCACAAGCACATGGTTAGGGACAGCTTGGTTTAGCCGCTTAGGCCAGGATTTTATTCCTTTAGGCCCTCCTATCCACTGATGCTCAAAGCCTTGGGATCCTTTTTATTTGCCCTTGCCTTTTGGTTTTAAGGGTTATTGGCTTTTTGCTCCTGCCTCTTGGTTTTAGGAGCTTTTGGCTTTTTCTGCTTGCTTTTTCTTTTTCTTTCTATTTTTTTTCGCCTATTTTTTTTTCTGCAAGCTTTGTTCTTTGCTACTTTTTCTTGCTTCAAGAATCATTTTTATGATTTTTCAGATTATCAAATAACATGTCTCCTAGTCATCATTCTTTCAAGAGCCAACATATTTAACATTCTTAAACAACAACTTCAAAAGACATATACACTGTTCAAGCATACATTCAGAAAACAAGAAGCATTGTCACCACATCAATATAATTAAACTAAGTTCAAGGATAAATTCGAAACTCATGTACTTCTTGTTCTTTTGAATTAAAACATTTTTCATTTAAGAGAGGTGATGGACTCATAGGACATTCATAACTTTAAGACAAAGTTACTAACTACTAATGATCATGTAATGAAGACACAAACATAGATAAGCACATAACATAGAAAACGAAAAACAGAAGAAATAAGAACAAGAAATGAATCCACCTTAGTGATGGTGGCGTTTCCTTCTTGAAGAACCAATGATGTCCTTGAGCTCTTCTATGTCTCTTCCTTGTCTTTGTTGCTCATCCCTCATTGCTTTTTGATCTTCTCTTATTTCATGGAGCATGATAGAGTGCTCTTGATGTTCCACCCTTAATGTCCCATGTTGGCACTTAATTCTCCTAGGGAGGTGTTGATTTGCTCCCAATAGTTTTGTGGAGGAAAATGCATTTGAGGCATCTCCGGGATCTCATGGTGATGAGCTTCCTGTGCCTCTTGAGCTCCATGAATGGGCTCTCTTGCTTGCTCCATCTTTTTCTTAGTGATGGGCTTCTCTTCCTTAATAGGAATGTCTCCTTCTATGAAAGCTCCAGCTGAGTAACATAGTTGCCAGATAAGATGAGGAAAAGCTAGCCTTGCCATGGGGGATGACTTTTCGGCTATTTTGTAGAGTTCATTAGAGATGACTTCATGAACTTCTATTTCCTCTCCAATCATGATGCTATGAATCATGATGGCCCGATCCACAGTAACTTCAGATCGGTTGCTAGCGGGAATAATTGAGCATTGAAGGAACTCCAACCATCCTCTAGCCACAGGCTTGAGGTCCAATCTTCTTAGTTGAACCGGCTTGCCTTTGGAGTCAATCTTCCATTGAGCTCCTTCCACACATATGTCCATAAGGACTTGGTCCAACCTTTGATTAAAGTTGACCCTTCTAGTGTAGGGGCGTTCATCACCTTGCATCATGGGCAAGTTAAACGCCAACCTCACATTCTCCGGACTAAAATCTAAGTATTTCCCCCGAACCATTGTAACGTAGTTCTTTGGATCCGGGTTCTTACTTTGATCATGGTTCTTGGTGATCCATGCATTGGCATAGAACTCTTGAACCATTAGGATGCCGACTTGTTGGATGGGATTTGTTAGAACTTCCCAACCTCTTCTTTGAATTTCATGTCGGATCTCCAGATACTCATTTCTTTTGAGTTTGAAATGGACCTCGGGGATCACCCTCTTCTTGGCCACAACATCATAGAAGTGGTCTTGATGGGCTTTGGAGATGAACCTTTCCATCTCCCATGACTCGGAGGTGGAAGCTTTTGTCTTCCCTTTCCCCTTTCTAGAGGATTCTTCGGTCTTAGGTGCCATCAATGGTAATGGAAAAACAAAAAGCTTATGCTTTTACCACACCAAACTTAGAATATTGCTCGCCCTCGAGCAATAAAAGAAAGAATAGAGGAAGAAGAAGAAGAAAATATGGAGAAGAGGGGTGAAGTGTGTTTCGGCCAAGTAGAGAGGAGAGGGTTGTGTTGTGTGAAAATGAGGAAGAATGGAGGGCTATATATAGGGGAGGGAGGGGGTTAAGGTTCGGCCATTTAGGGTGGGTTTGGGTGGGAAATTGGTTTTGAATTTTGAAGGTAGGTGGAGTTTATGAGGTAGGTTTATGGGGAAGAGTAGATGGATGTGAGTGGTGAAGAGGTGATGGGGAAGAGAGATTGAGGTGATTGGTGAAGGGTTTTGGGGAAGAGTGTTTATGGGATTGTGTGAAAGAGGGGTGAGAAAAAGTGAGTGGAGGTAGGTGGGGATCCTGTGGGGTCCACAGATCCTGAGATGATCCTGTGGGGTCCACAGATCCTGAGGTGTTCAAGGATTTACACCCTTGCACCAAATTAGGCATGTAAAATATCCTTGCACACAACTCTGGGCGTTCAGCGCCAGGTTGGTGCCCATTTTGGGCGTTCAATGCCCATTTGCTGCCATTTCTGGCGTTGAACGCCAGAACCATGCTTGTTCTGAGCGTTCAGCGCCAGGATGCTGCCCATTTTGGGCGTTCAGCGCCAGAACCATGCTCTGTTCTGGCGTTGAATGCCAGACAGATGCTCCTCCAGGGTGTGATTTTTCTTTTGCTGTTTTTGATTCCGTTTTTTATTTTTTTTTTGTTTATTTTGTGACTCCACATGATCATGAACCTAGGAAAACATGAAAAACAAAAATATAGTTAGATAAATAAACATTGGGTTGCCTCCCAACAAGCACTTCTTTAATGTCAATAGCTTGACAGTGGGCTCACATGGAGCCTCACAGATGTTCAGAGCATTGTTGAGACTCTCTAACACCAAACTTAGAGTTTGGATATGGGAGTTCAACACCAAACTTAGAGTTTGGTTGTGGCCTCCCAACACCAAACTTAGAGTTTGACTGTGGGGGCTTTGGTTGACTCTTCTTTTAGAGAAGCTTTTTCTGCTTCCTCTCCATGGATGTAGAGAGAGATCCTTGAGTTGTCAACATAAGGTTGTCCTTATTTAATTGAAGGATTAATTCTCCTCTGTCCACATTAATCACAGCTCTTGCTGTGGCTAGGAAAGGTCTTCCTAGGATGATGGATTCATCCTCTTCCTTTCCAGTATCCAGGACTATGAAATCAGCAGGGATGTAAAGGCCTTCAACCTTTACTAACACGTCCTCTACTTGTCCATAAGCCTATTTTCTTGAATTATCTGCCATCTCTAATGAGATTCTAGCAGCTTGCACCCCATAGATTCCCAGTTTCTCTATTACAGAGAGGGGCATGAGGTTTATCCCTGAACCAATGTCACACAGAGCCTTAAAGATCATGGTGCCTATGGTACAAGGTATTATGAACTTTCCAAGATCCTGTCTCTTTTGAGGCAATGTCAGTTGATCCAGATCACTTAGTTCATTGGTGAACAAGGGAGGTTCATCTTCCCAAGTCTCATTACCAAATAATTTGGCATTCAGCTTCATGATTACACCAAGGAACTTGGCAGCTTGCTCTTCAATAACATCCTCATTCTCTTCAGAGGAGGAATACTCATCAGAGCTCATGAATGGCATAAGGAGGTTCAATGGAATCTCTATGGTCTCTAGATGAGCCTCAGAGTCCTTTGGTTCCTCAGAGGGAATCTCCTTATTGACCACTGGACGTCCCAGGAGGTCTTCCTCCTTGGGATTCACGTCCTCTCCTTCCCTTGCAGGTTCGGCCATGATGCTTATGTCAATGGCCTTGCACTCTCCTTTTGGATTCTCTTCTGTATTGCTTGGGAGAGTACTAGGAGGGATTTCAGTGATCCTTTTACTCAGCTGGCCCACTTGTGCTTCCAAATTTCTAATGGAAGATCTTGTTTCATTCATGAAACTTACAGTGGCCTTGGATAGATCAGAGACTAAGTTTGCTAAGCTAGATGGATTCTGCTCAGAATTCTCTGTCTGTTGCTGAGTGGATGATGGAAAAGGCTTGCTATTGCTAAACCTGTTTCTTCCACCATTATTAAAGCCTTGTTGAGGCCTTTGATCCTTCCATGAGAAATTTGGATGATTTCTCCATGATGAGTTATAGGTGTTTCCATAAGGTTCACCTAAGTAATTCACCTCTGCTATTGCAGGGTTCTCAGGATCATAAGCTTCTTCTTCATAAGAAGCCTCTTGAGTACTGTTGGATGCAGCTTGCATTCCATTCAGACTCTGAGAAATCATATTGACTTGCTGAGTCAATATTTTATTCTGAGCGAATATGGCATTCAGAGTATCAACTTCAAGAACTCCCTTCTTCATAGGCGTCCCATTATTCACAGGATTCCTCTCAGAAGTGTACATGAACTGGTTATTAGCAACCATGTCAATGAGTTCTTGAGCTTCTGCAGGTGTTTTCTTTAGGTGAATGGATCCACCTGCAGAAGTATCCAATGACATCTTTGATAGCTCAGATAAACCATCATAGAATATATCCAGAATGGTCCATTCTGAAAGCATGTCAGAAGGACACTTTTTGGTCAGCTGCTTGTATCTTTCCCAAGCTTCATAGAGGGATTCACCTTCTTTCTGTTTGAAGGTTTGAACATCCACTCTAAGCTTGCTCAGCTTTTGAGGAGGAAAGAACTTGGCTAAGAAAGCCGTGACCAGCTTATCCCAAGAGTTCAGGCTATCTCTGGGTTGAGAGTCCAACCACACTCTAGCTCTGTCTCTTACAGCAAAAGGGAAAAGCATGAGCCTGTAGACTTCATGATCTACTCCATTAGTCTTAACAGTATCACAGATCTGCAAGAATTCAGTTAAGAACTGAAAAGGATCTTCAGATGGAAGTCCATGAAACTTACAGTTCTGCTGCATCAGAGAAACTAATTGAGGTTTAAGCTCAAAATTGTTTGCTCCAATGGCAGGAATGGAGATGTTTCTTCCATGTAAATTAGAATTAGGTGCAGTAAAGTCACCAAGCATTCTCCTTGCATTATTATTATTTTCGGCTGCCATCTCCTCTTCCTGTTCGAAAATTTCTGAAAGGTTATCTCTGGATTGTTGTAATTTAGCTTCTCTTAATTTTCTCTTCAGAGTCCTTTCATGTTCTGGATCTGCTTCAACAAGAATGTTCTTGTCCTTGCTCCTACTCATATGACAAAGAAGAGGGCACAGAGAGAGAGAGAGGGTTCAGATTTTTGGTGATGTGAGGAAGAGATGTTGGTAGATGAATAAATAAATAGAAGGAGATGAGGGAGAAGGATTTTCGAAAATAATTTTTGAAAAAAGAGTTAGTGATTTTCGAAAATAGTTTTGAAAAAGGTTAGTAGTTTTTCGAAAATTCAAATAAAAAATAATTAGTTAATTAAAAAGAAATTTTTGAAAAAGGGGGAAGATATTTTCAAAAATTAAAGAGAGAGAGTTAGTTAGGTAGTTTTGAAAAAGATAAGAAACAAACAAAAAGTTAGTTAGTTAGTTGAAACAAATTTTGAAAAGATAAGAAGTTAGGAAGTTAGAAAAGATATTTTGAAATCAAATTTTTGAAAAAGGTAAGATAAGAAGATATTTTTGAAAAGATATGATTGAAATTAGTTTTTTGAAAAAGATTTGATTTTTAAAATCACAATTAATGACTTGATTCACAAGAAATCACAAGATATGATTCTAGAACTTAAAGTTTGAATCTTTCTTAACAAGTAAGTAACAAACTTGAAATTTTTTGAATCAAAACATTAATTGTTATTGTTATTTTCGAAAATTTGATATAAAAATAAGAAAAAGATTTTTGAAAAATATTTTTGAAATTTTCGAAAATAACTAAGAAATTTGAAAAAGATTTGATTTTTTTGAAAAAGATTTTGAAAAAGATAAGATTTTCAAATTGAAAATTTGATTTGACTCATAAGAAACAACTTGATTTTGAAAATTTTTGAAAAAGTCAATCCAAATTTTCGAATTTGATGAGAGAAAAAGGGAAAGATATTTTTTTTTTTTGATTTTGGAATTTTTATGATGAAAGAGAAAAACAAGAAAAATGATGCAATGCATGAAAGTTATGGATCCAAATAATGAATGTATGCAAGAATGATATGAATGTCAAGATGAACACCAAGAACACTATGAATGTCATGATGAACATCAAGAACACATTTTTGAAAAATTTTTAATGCAAAGAAAACATGCAAGACACCAAACTTAGAATTCTTTAATGCTTAGACACTAAGAATCCAAGAATGCATATGAAAAACAAGAAAAGACACAAAACATGCAAATACAAAGATCAAACAAGAAGACTTACCAAGAACAACTTGAAGATCATGAAGAACACTATGAATGCATGAGAATTTTCGAAAAATGCAAGATGCACATGCAATTGACACCAAACTTATAACATGACTCAAGACTCAAACAAGAAACACAAAAATATTTTTGATTCTTATGATTTTATGATTTTTTTGGTATTTGTTTTCGAAATTTATTTGTAAAAGAAAAATATAAGGATTCCAAAATTTTTAATATGAATTCCAGGAATCTTGCCATGTTAGTCTAAAACTTCAGTCCAGGAATTAGACATGGCTCACTAGCCAGCCAAGCTTTCAATGAAAACTCCGGTCCAAAACACTAGACATGGCCAATGGCCAGCCAAGCTTCAGCAAACATAGATACCTCTCATGTATACAACAGCTGATATTTCATCCAACTTCATATACTTATGAGTGGAAGCCTCAGTCCAAAAGAATTTAGACATGGCTTTACAGCCAGCCAGGCTTCACATGCTTCATGAAACACTAGAATTCATTCTTTAAAAATTTTGAATAAAATTATAAAATTTTTGAAAACATTTTTATTTAAAAAAAAATTTTTTTTTTTCGAAAACACAGGAGAAAAATTTTTAAAAGAAAACAAAAGAAAATTACCTAATCTGAGCAACAAGATGAACCGTCAGTTGTCCAAACTTGAACAATCCCCGGCAACGGCGCCAAAAACTTGGTGCGCAGAAATTGTGATTACACTTTGATTATGTAAAATTCATCGCTCTTTCTTTCCCTGGTAATGGCGCCAAAAACATGATGCTAATACCATGGTTCACAACTTCGCACAACTAACCAGCAAGTGCACTGGGTCGTCCAAGTAATACCTTACGTGAGTAAGGGTCGAATCCCACGGAGATTGTTGGTATGAAGCAAGCTATGGTCACCTTGCAAATCTCAGTCAGGTAGGGTTAAATGTGATTGGATTAGATAATTAAAAGATAAACAATAAGGGATAGAAATACTTATGCAATTCACTGGTGAGAATTTCAGATAAGCGAATAGAGATGCTTTCGTTCCTCTGAACCTCTGCTTTCCTGCTATCTTCATCCAATCAGTCTTACTCTTTTCCATGGCTGGCTTTATGTGATACATCACCATTGTCAATGGCTACTTTCGGTCTTCTCTCGGGAAAATGATCCAAATGCCCTGTCACGGCACGGCTAATCGTCTGGAGGCATCATCCTTGTCAATGGTTTCATCCTATCCTCTCAGTGAAAATGGTCAACGCACCCTGTCACGGCACGGCTATTCATCTGTCGGTTCTCGAGCATGCTGGAATAGGATTTACTATCCTTTTGCGTCTGTCACTACGCCCGGCAATCACGAGTTTGAAGCTCGTCACAGTCATTCAATCATTGAATCCTACTCAGAATACCACAGATAAGGTTTAGACCTTCCGGATTCTCTTGAATGCCGCCATCATTCTAGCTTACACCACGAAGATTCCGATTAAGAGATCTAAGAGATACTCATTCAGTCGAAGGTAGAACGGAAGTGGTTGTCAGGCACGCGTTCATAGGTTATGATGATGATTGTCACGTTCATCACATTCAGGTTGAAGTGTGAATGAATATCTTAGAAGCGAAATAAGAAGAATTGAATAGAAAACAGTAGTACTTTGCATTAATCTTTAAGGAACAGCAGAGCTCCACACCTTAATCTATGGAGTGTAGAAACTCTACCGTTGAAAATACATAAGTGAAAGGTCCAGGCATGGCCGAGAGGCCAGCCCCCCAAAACGTGATCACAGGATCAAATTACAATCCAGGATCCAGGATGTCTAATACAATAGTAAAAGGTCCTATTTATAATAAACTAGTCACTAGGGTTTACAGAAATAAGTAATTGATGCATAAATCCACTTCCGGGGCCCGCTTGGTGTGTGCTTGGGCTGAGCTTGAGTGTTGCACGTGTAGAGGCCATTTGTGGAGTTGAACGCCAGTATTTGTGCCTGTTTGGGCGTTCAACTCTGGTTTTGGATCCTTTTCTGGCGCTGGACGCCAGAATTGGGCAGAGAGCTGGCGTTGAACGCCAGTTTGCGTCATCTATTCTTGGCCAAAGTATGGACTATTATATATTGCTGGAAAGCCTGGATGTCTACTTTTCAACGCAATTGGAAGCGCGCCATTTTGAGTTCTGTAGCTCTAGAAAATCTATTTTGAGTGCAGGGAGGTCAGAATCCAACAGCATCAGCAGTCCTTCTTCAACCTCTGAATCTGATTTTTGCTCAAGTCCCTCAATTTCAGCCAGAAAATACCTGAAATCACAGAAAAACACACAAACTCATAGTAAAGTCCAGAAATGTGAATTTAACATAAAAACTAAGGAAAACATCCCTAAAAGTAACTAGATACTACTAAAAACATACTAAAAACAATGCCAAATAGCGTATAAATTATCCGCTCATCACTCACCAATGAACTAAATGCATTGGATAGGCAGAAATTACCTCAAAAGAAATAGGATCCTGGTAAATTCCTAATTCCCTGTAACATAGGCACCATGACCTTTGAGAAGGCTCTATGTGACTTGGGGTCAGAAATAAACTTAATGCCACTCTCTATAATGGAGAAACTTGGGATCTTTGAGGTGCAAGATGCCAGAATCTCATTAGAGATGGCAGACAACTCAAGAAAAGAGGCTTATGGACTAGTAGAGGACGTGCTGGTAAAGGTTGAAGGCCTTTACATCCCTGCTGATTTCATAATCCTAGACACTGGGAAGGATGAGGATGAATCCATCATCCTTGGAAGACCTTCCTAGCCACAGCAAAAGTTGTGATTGATGTGGACAGAGGAGAGTTGATCCTTCAACTGAATGAGGAATACCTTGTGTTTAAAACTCAAGGATCTCCTTCTGTAACCATGGAGAGGAAGCATGAAAAGCTTCTCTCATTGCAGAGTCAACCAAAGCCCCCACAGTCAAACTCTAAGTTTGGTGTTCGGAGGCCACAACCAAACTCTCTAAGTTTGGTGTTGCACCCCCACATTCAAACTCTAAGTTTGGTGTTGGGAGGTTCCAACCTTGCTCTGATTATCTGTGAGGCTCCATGAGAGCTCACTGTCAAGCTATTGACATTAAAGAAGCGCTTGTTGGGAGGAAACCCAATGTTATTTAATCATATCTATTTTATTTTCTTTTTGTTATTTCGTGTTTTATTAGGTTGATGATCATGTGGAGTCACAAAAACTACTGAAAAATCAAAAACAGAATGAAAAATAGCATTAAAAATAGCACACCCTGGAGGAGGAGTATTTTGGCGTTTAAACGCCAGAAACAAGCATCTGTCTGGCATTTAACGCCAGAAACAAGCACCAAGCTGGCGTTTAACGCTAGAAACAAGCATCTACCTGGCGTTAAATGCCAAAAACAGGCTACATTTGGGCGTTTAACGCCAGAAACAAGCAGCAGTCTGGCGTTAAACGCCAGGATTGCACAACAAGGGCGTTTTACACGCCTAATTGGAGCAGGGATGTTAAGTCCTTGGCCCACTGGATCTGTGGACCGCACAGGATCCTCACAGGATCTGTGGACCCCATAGGATCCCCACCACTTCTTCTCTCCTCTGCACACCTTTTCATAACTCTCTTCCCCAAATACCCTTCACCAATCATCTCACTCACTCTTCCCCATCATCTCTTCACCACTCACATCTACCCACTCTTCCCTATAAACCCCACCTACCTCCAAAATTCAAACTTTTTTCCCTCCCAAACCCAACCCTAATGGCCGAACCCTAAACCTTCATCACTCCTATATAAACCACTCATTCCTTCTTCACTTTCACATAACACAACCCTTTCTTCTTACCCTTGGCCGAATACACACCTCTCTCCCTCTCCTCCATTCTTCTTGTTCTTCTCCTTCTTTCCCTCTTCTTTTGCTCGGGGACGAGCAAACATTTTAAGTTTGGTGTGGTAAAAAGCATTACTTTTTGTTTTTTCGTAACCATTAATGGCACCTAAGACCAGAGAAACCTCAAGAAAGAGGAAAGGGAAGGCAATTGCTTCCACCTCTGTGTCATGGGAGATGGAGAGATTCATCTCAAAGGTCCATCAAGACCACTTCTTTAAAGTTGTGGCCAAGAAGAAAGTGATCCCTGAGGTTCTTTTCAAGCTTAAAAAGAATGAGTATCCGGAGATCCGACTTGAGATCCAAAGAAGAGGTTGGGAAGTTCTCACCAACCCCATTCAACAAGTCGGGATCCTAATGGTTCAAGAGTTCTATGCAAATGCATGGATCACTAGAAACCATGATCAAAGTGTAAACCCGAATCCAAAGCATTGGCTTACCATGGTTCGGGGAAAATACTTAGATTTCAGTCCGGAAAATGTAAGGCTGGCGTTCAACTTGCCAATGATGGAAGAAAATGCACGCCCCTACACTAGAAGGGTCAACTTTGATCAAAGGTTGGACCAAGTCCTCATGGACATATGTGTAGAAGGAGCTCAATGGAAGGTTGACTCAAGAGGCAAGCCGGTTCAATTGAGAAGACTGGACCTTAAGCCTGTAGCTAGAGGATGGTTGGAGTTCATTCAATGCTCAATCATTCCTACTAGCAACTGGTCTGAAGTTACTGTAGACCGGGCCATCATGATCCATAGTATCATGATTGGGGAGGAAGTGGAGGTTCATAAGATTATACCTCAAGAACTCTACAAGGTGGCTGACAAGTTCTCCACTTTGGCAAAGTTAGCCTTTCCTCACCATGAAATCCCTGAGATGCCTCAAGGGATGCACTTCCCTCCACAAAACTATTGGGAGCAAATTAACACTTCCCTAGGAGAATTAAGTTCCAACATGGGACAACTAAGGATGGAGCACTAAGATCACTCTATCATCCTCCATGAAATTAGAGAAGATTAAAGAGCTATGAAGGAGGAGCAACAAAGACAAGGAAGAGACATAGAGGATCTCAAGAGCACCATTGGTTCTTCAAGAAGAGGAAGACGTCACCCTCACTAAGGTGGACCCATTCCTTAATCTCCTTGTTCTTACTTTCTATTTTTCGTTTACTATGCTTCATGTTTATTTATGTTTGTGTCTTTACTATATGATCATTAGTGTCTAAGTGTCTATGTCTTAAAGCTATGAATGTCCTATGAATCCATCACCTCTCTTAAATGAAAAATGTTCTAAAAACAAAAGAACAAGAAGTACAGGGTTTCGAATTCATCCTTGAAACTAGTTTAATTATTTTGATGTGGTGACAATACTTTTTGTTTTCTAAATGAATGCTTGAACAGTTCATATGTCTTTTGAAATTGTGGTTTATGAATGTTAAATATGTTGGCTCTTGAAAGAATGATGAAAAAGGAGAAATGTTATTTGATGATCTGAAAAATCATAAAATTGATTCTTGAAGCAAGAAAAAGCAGTGAATACAAAGCTTGCAGAAAAAAAAGAAAGAAAAATGGCAAAAAAAAAAGAGAAAGAAAAAGAAAAAGCAAGCAGAAAAAGCCAATAGCCCTTAAAACCAAAAGGCAACGGTAATAAAAAGGATCCAAGGCTTTGAGCATCAGTGGATAGGAGGGTCTAAAGGAATAAAATCCTAGCCTAAGCGGCTAAACCAAGCTGTCCCTAACCATGTGCTTGTGGCGTGAAGGTGTCAAGTGAGAACTTGAGACTGAGCGGTTAAAGTCGAGGTCCAAAGCAAAAAAAAAAAGTGTGCTTAAGAACCCTGGACACCTCTAATTGGGGACTGTAGCAAAGCTGAGTCACAATCTGAAAGGGTTCACCCAGTTATGTGTCTGTGGCATTTATGTATCCGGTGGTAATACTAGAAAACAGAGTGCTTAGGGCCACGGCCAAGACTCATAAAGTAGTTGTGTTCAAGAATCAACATACTGAACTAGGAGAATCAATAACACTATCTAAATTCTAAGTTCCTATAGATGCTAATTATTCTGAACTTCAATGGATAAAGTGAGATGCCAAAACTATTCAAGAGGCAAAAAGCTGCTAGTCCCGCTTATTTGATTGGAGCTAAGTTTCACTGATATTTTGGAATTTATAGTATATTCTCTTCTTTTTATCCTATTTGATTTTCAGTTGCTTGGGGATAAGCAACAATTTAAGTTTGGTGTTGTGATGAGCGGATAATTTATACGCTTTTTGGCATTATTTTTACATAGTTTTTAGTATGATTTAGTTAGTTTTTAGTATAATTTTATTAGTTTCTAAATAAAATTCACATTTCTGGACTTTACTATGAGTTTGTGTGTTTTTCTGTGATTTCAGGTATTTTCTGACCTCCTTGCACTCAAAGTGAATTTTCTGGAGCTACAGAACTCCAAATCACGCGCTCTCAATTGCGTTGGAAAGTAGACATCCAGGGCTTTCCATAAATATTTAATAGTCCATACTTTACCCGAGTTTAGATGATGCAAACTGGCATTTAACACCAGCTTCCTGCCCTATTCTGGAGTTAAACGCCAGAAACAGGTTGCAAAGTGGAGTTAAATGCCAGAAACAGGTTACAAACTGGCGTTCAACTCCAAGAGAAGCCTCTACACATGTAAAGCTCAATGCTCAGCCCAAGCACACACCAAGTGGGCCCCAGATGTGGATTTCTGCATCATTTACTCATTTCTGTAAACCCTAGTAACTAGTCTGATATAAATAGGACCCTTTACTATTGTATTAGACATCTTTGATCAGTTTTATGCTATCTTAGACCTTTGTGGAGGCTGGCCATTCGGCCATGCCTGGACCTTGTTCTTATGTATTTTCAACGGTAGAGTTTCTACACACCATAGATTAAGGTGTGGAGCTCTACTGTTCCTCATGAATTAATGCAAAGTACTATTGTTTTTCTATTCAATTCAAGCCTATTTCTTATCTAAGATATACACTTGTTCTTCAACCTGAGGAAGGTGATGATTCGTGACACTCATCATTATTCTCACCTATGAACGCGTGCCTGACAACCACTTCCGTTCTACTTGCAATAGCTTAAGTGCATTTCTCTTAGCCTTTGGGTTCATGACGCATGGTTGCCTCGCTTGACAACCGAGCCTTCCATTCCATGAGATCAGAGTCTTCGTGGTATAGGCTAGAATTATTGGCGGCCATTCTTGAGATTCAGAAAGTCTAAACCTTGTCTGTGGTATTCCAAGTAGGATCCGGGAAGGGATGGCTGTGACGAGCTTCAAACTCGTGAGTGCTGGGTGTAGTGATAGACGCAAAAGGATTACTGAATCCTATTCCAGTATGATCGAGAACCGACAGATGAATAGCCGTGCGGTGACAGCGCATTTTGGACCATTTTCACTGTGAGGATGGGATGTAGCCATTGACGACGGTGATGCCCTACGTAATGCTTGCAATGGAAAGGAGTAGGAATGATTGGATGAAGACAGCAGGAAAGCAGAGGTTCAGGAGGAACAAAAGCATCTCCATACGCTTATCTGAAATTCTCACCAATGAATTACATAAGTATTTCTATCGTATTTTACATTTTATTTATCTTTTAATTATCAAAACTCTATAACCATTTGAATCTGCCTGACTGAGATTTACAAGGTGACCATAGCTTTGTTCAAGCCGACAATCTCCGTGCAATCGACCCTTACTCACGTAAGGTTTATTACTTGAACGACCCAGTGCACTTGCTGGTTAGTTGTGCGAAGTTGTGACAAAGTGTGATCCACGATTGAGAGCACCAAGTCTTTGGCGCCATTGTTGATGATCACAATTTTGTGCACCAGATGCCAACCACTCTGAACTTCAAAGGATAAAGTGAGGTGCCAAAACTGTTCAGAGACAAAAAGCTACTAGTCCCGCTCATCTAATTGGAGCTAAGTTTCATTGATATCTTGGAATTTATAGTATATTCTCTTCTTTTTATCCTATTGGATCTTCAGTTGCTTGGGGACAAGCAACAATTTAAGTTTGGTGTTGTGATGAGCAGATAATTTATACGCTTTTTGGCATTGTTTTTAGGTAGTTTTTAGTAAGATTTAGTTAGTTTTTACTATGCTTGTAGTTTTTATGAAAAATTTATATTTCTGGACTTTACTATGAGTTTGTGTGTTTTTCTGTGATTTCAGGTATTTTCTGGCTGAAATTGAGGGACCTGAGCAAAAATCTGATTTAGAGGCTGAAAATGGACTGCAGATGCTGTTGGATTCTGACCTCCCTGCACTCGAAATGAATTTTCTGGAGCTATAGAAACCCAATTGGCGCGCTCTTAATTGCGTTGGAAAGTAGACACCCAGGGCTTTCCAGCAATATATAATAGTCCATACTTTATCTGATTTTTGACAACGCAAAATGGCGTTCAAACGCCAACTTCCTGCCCTATTCTGAAGTTAAACTCCAGAAACAGGTTACAAACCAAAGTTAAACGCCACAAACAGGCTGCAACCTGGCATTTAACTCCAAGAGAAGCCTCTACACGTGTAAAGCTTAATGCTCAGTCTAAGCACACACCAAGTGGGCCCTGGAAGTGGATTTCTACACTATCTGCACTTAGTTACTTATTTTCTGTAACCCTAGCTACTAGTTTAGTATAAAAACAACTTTTAGTGACATACTATGTACCTCATGACATTTTCACATCTAAATTTTGTATCCTCTATGGAACGAGTCTCTAAACTCCATGGTTGGGGGTGAGGAGCTCTACTGTGTCTCGATGGACTAATGCAATTACTTCTGTTTTCTATTCAATCACGCATGTTTCTGTTCTAAGATACTCGCTCGTACTTAACCATGATGAATGTGATGATCTGTGACACTCATCACCATTCTCAACCTATGAACGTGTACCTGACAACCACTTCCGTTCTACCTTAGATTGAGTGTGTATCTCTTTGATTCCTGGTTCACGTGTTTGATTGCATCTTCTGACAACAGAGCATTCGAATCCGTGAGATCAGAGTCTTCGTGGTATAGGCTAGAATTACTGGCGGCCATTCCTGAGATCTGAAAAGTCTAAACCTTGTCTGTGGTATTCCGAGTAGGATCTGGGATGGGATGACTGTGACGAGCTTCAAACACACGAGTGTTAGGCGTAGTGATAGGCGCAAAAGGATCAATGGATCCTATTCCAACATGGGTGAGAACCGGCAGATGATTAGCCATGCAGTGACAGCGCATTTGGACCATTTTCATTGAGAGGACGGATGGTAGCCATTGACATCGGTGATCCACCAACATAGAGCTTGCCATGGAAGGAGCCTTGCGTGCATAAAGAAGAAGACAGTAGGAAAGTAGGGATTCGAAAGACAAAGCATCTCCAAATCCTCAATCTGTTCTCCATTACTACATAACAAGTATTATTTAATTTATTCTATTTACTCTTCATAAACCCAATCATTTTTATTACTAATTTCCTGACTAAGAGTTACAAAATAACCATAGCTTGCTTCAAGCCGACAATCTCCGTGGGATCGACCCTTACGCACGTAAGGTATTACTTGGACGACCCAGTGCACTTGCTGGTTAGTGGTACGAGTTGTGAAAAGTATGATTTACAATTTTGTGCACCGCCTGGCACTCCAGTCCTTCCTACGAGGTTTTACTATCTTTTCCAGAATACGCTTTATCTCTCTGTTAGAGACTTCTGCTTGCCCATTGGTCTGGGGATGGTAAGCTGTTGCTACTTTGTGAATTATCCCATGCTTCTTTAATAATCCTATTAGTCTTCTATTACAAAAGTGAGTGCCTTGATCGCTCACGATTGCTCGTGGTGATCCAAAGCGGCAAATAATATGGTTTCTAACAAAGGAAACAACAGTGTTAGCATCATCAATATGGGTAGGGATTGCTTCCACCCATTTAGAAACATAATCTACAGCTAATAGTATATAAAGGTAACCATTAGAATTTGGAAATGGACCCATGAAGTCAATGCCCCAAACATAAAAAATTTCACAGAAAAGCATAATCTGTTGAGGCATCTCATCCCTCTTGGATATACTACCAAACCTTTGGCAAGGGGAACAAGAAATTACAAAACCCAGCAGCGTCTTTAAAAAGAGTAGGCCACCAAAATCCACAGTCTAGAATTTTTCTAGCTATTCTTTGAGGGCCAAAATATCCTCCACTCTCAGATGAGTGGCAGGCCTCTAAAATAGACTGGAATTCTGATTAAGGCACACACCGTCTAATTACCTGGTCAGCACCACACCTTCATAAATATGGGTCATCCCATATATAATATTTGGACTCGTTTTTTAGCTTGTCTCTTTGATGCTTAGTGAAATTTGGAGGAAAAGTGTGGCTAACTAGATAATTAGCTACAGGTGCATACCAAGGAACTACTTCAGATATTGCATGTAAGCTATCGAATAGGAAAGTATCATTTATAGGAGTGGAGTCATCCTTAATGTGCTCAAGGTGACTCAAGTGGTCTGCCACTAAATTCTGGTTACCACTCCTATCCTTAATTTCTAAATCAAATTCTCGCAGCAGTAGTATCCAACGTATTTGCCTTGGTTTGGATTCCTTTTTAGCTAATAAATATTTTAGAGCTGTATGGTCTGAGTACACTACTACCTTAGTACCAAGTAAATAGGCTCGAAATTTATCCAGAGCAAAAACAATAGCAAGAAGCTCTTTTTCAGTAGTAGTGTAATTAGATTGAGCAGCATCTAAAGTCTTAGACGCATAAGCAATTACAAAAGGATCCTTACCTTCACGCTGAGCCAGCGCCGCTCCCACTGCATGGTTGGAAGCATCACACATAATTTTAAATGGCTGGCTCCAGTCTGGTCCTCTCACAATTGGAGCTTGAGTCAGGACGATCTTTAGCTTATCAAACGCTTGCATGCAATCCTCACTGAACTCGAACTTTATATCTTTCTGCAGCAATCTGGATAAAGGCAATGCTACCTTACTGAAGTCCTTAATGAATCTCCTGTAAAAAACTGCATGGCCAAAGAACAAACGGACTTCCCTCACGGAGGAGGGGTAAGGTAAACTAGAAATGACATCTACCTTTGCTGGATCTACAAAAATGCCAGTATTAGACACAACATGTCCTAGTACAATTCCTTGTTTTACCATAAAGTGACATTTCTCAAAATTCAATACAAGGTTTGTACTAACACACCTGTCTAATACTCTAGATAAACTATCCAAGCAAAGGCTAAATGAATCACCATATACGCTAAAATCATCCATAAAAACTTCCAGACAGTTCTCAATAAGATCTGAAAAGATACTCATCATGCATCTTTGGAAAGTAGCAGGTGCATTGCACAAGCCAAAAAGCATTCTTTTATAAGCATACGTTCCAAAGGGACATGTAAAAGTGGTCTTCTCCTAATCTTCAGGAGCTATATGAATTTGAAAATATCCTATATAACCATCTAAAAAGCAATAATGGGATTTACCTGACAGGCGATCAATCATCTGATCAATGAATGGCAATGGGTAATGATCCTTGCGAGTGGCTTGGTTGAGACGTCTATAGTCAATGCAAACTCTCCATGAATTCTGCACTCTAGTTGTCAGGAGCTCTCCATGCTCATTCTTTATTGTTGTGACTCTAGACTTCTTGGGCACCACTTGTACTGTACTGACCCATTCACTGTCTGAGATGGGGTAAATGATATCTGCTTCAAGTAGTCTGGTTAATTCTTTCTTGACAACTTTTAAGATGGTGGGATTCAATCTTCTTTGAGGCTGATGGATAGGCTTTGCTCCCTCACAAACTTGGGGACGGATGCCTACTATGTCCGCCAAGCTCCATCTAATTGCTTTCTTATGTTTTCTCAGCACACTGAGCAGTTGCTCTTCTTGTTGAGAGGTGAGTTCCCATGCAATGATAACTGGGAATTTTTGATTATCCTCAAGGTAAGCATACTTGAGGTGTGGAGGGAGGGGCTTTACTTCTGATTTAGGCTCTTGGCTATGCTTTGGATCATTCGGGTCTAGTGATAATGGCAAAGTGTCCTCATTGTGTTCAGAAGGTGTTCCCACACTTGGACCTTGCTCTATGTGCTTCTCTTCTATTTCTTCTTGGTAAACTTTAGCTACAGTTTTATCAATGATGTCGCACTGGAAGATAGAATGATCTTCCAGAGGGTGCTTCATAGCTTCATTTAAACTAAAACTCACTGTTCTGCCATCTATCTCAAAGGAGTAAGTTCCTGAGAATGCATCCAGCTTGAACTTTGAAGTCTTCAGGAATGGTCTTCCAAGCAGGATTGATGATGGTCTTCCTGAGTCATTAAGGGGCATTTCCAGGATATAGAAGTCAATAGGAAATGTGAGCCCCTTAATGCTCACTAATACATCTTCAGCAATTCCAACTACTGTAATAATGCTTTTATCTGCTAACACAAAATGAGCTACTGACCTTTTTATTCCTTGCATCCTTTGGTGCTTCATTCTGTGGTTGAACTGCTTCTTCTTCAACTATGTCTTGTACGTCCTTTTCCTCTTCAGCATCTTCCACTTCCACTACATTCTCAGTTGGGGCGTGTTCTGGTAGGCTTAGCTCCTCATGGTTCCTCTCTTACAGTGTGGTTCCGGACCTCAAAGTAATGGTGTTGATGCCATCCTTGGGGTTAGGTAAGGGTTGAGAAGGAATTCCACTGGAGCTTAAAGGTTGGTTAATGGGAGTAGGTAATGAATCTATCCTGGAGGCGAGAGCTTGTAAAGTGGCATTCAGACCATTTAAAGTAGAGTTTAGCTGTTTCTGAATATCTTGTTGTCCTTGTGCAAGAGAACGAAGCATCTCGTCATTTGATGAGGAATTAGGATAGGTGATCTGGGGAACTTGTTGTTGGTTGTGATGGGATCCTTGGGACTGTCTTAGGTGAGGTGCTCTATAAGGCTGGTTCTGATTTTGCTGCCTGTTATTGTTATTCTACCTCTGGTTTCCATTGTTATCTCGGCCCCCTCTGTTATAGTTGTCCCTCCAATCTTGGTTGGAGTTGTCTTGCCATCCTTGGTTATAGTTTCCACCTTGGTTGTAGTTGCCACCTTGTTGGTTGTATCCTTGATTTGGGCGGTCATAGAAGTTATGAGTGGCTGCCACAGTGTTGTCTTCCTGTTGGAGCTGCGGACATTCATCAGTATAATGACTATAATCAGCACAGATCCCGCATACTCTTTGTGGAACCAACTGTTGGCTTTGTTGTGGTGGGGAAGGTTGAGCTTTATGTGCTTGTTGTTGATTTAACTGCATTTGTTTCAGTAGGTTGGTCATTTCACATATACTCTGTGTAAGAGCAGTAGTCTCACCACTAGAAAAAACTTTGGCAACAGCCTTGGGATGGTTGTTCCTATGCTTGTGGTTCCGAGTAGACTCAGCCAGGTCGGCGATCAGTTGCCATGCTTCATCTGTAGTTTTGTACTTTTTCAGGGAACCATTACTCGCACCATCCAATGTGGTCTTATCCTGAGGCTTCATGCCTTGTGTGAAGTAACTGATCAACACCAACTTGTCAATCATGTGGTGGGGGCATGCGTCTAGGAGATTGTTGAAGCGCTCCCAATATTCGTAAAGAGTCTCGAATTCGCCTTGAATAATCATTGAGATCTCTTTCCTCAATCTATCAGTAACTTCAGCTGGAAAGTATTTCTCCAAAAATTCTCCTCTAAGCGTATCCCAGTTAGTAACAGTCGCTTCAGGTTGAGTGTAGTACCATTCCCTCATCTTTCCCTCAAGAGAAAACGGGAAGGCAGTTAACAGAATAGAGGTTTCATCTGCATCATGATGCCTAATAGTAGAACAGGCTATCTAGAAATCCCTAAGGTGCTTGATAGGCTCTTGAGCAGGTAAGCCATGAAATTTGGGCATTAAATTAATTAGTGCAGTCTTCAGTTCAAAATCTGTAGCCAGATTTGGATGACGCACTAGATACGGTTGCAGGGTGAAGTCTGGGGCTCCTACCTCCTAGAGAGTAATCCTCCTAGGTGCTGCCATGTTATCTCGCTCTCAGATGGCAGTTCATATTCGCCCTCAGATGAGACTGGTGAATTGATAACAATCACTTCACCACCCTCAGAGGCTAGCCGACGTCGAGCTTGCCTAATACGTGAAAGAGTTCTTTCAATTTCAAGATCAAAAGCGGCTAAGCTCGGATCAGGCAGTGAACGCGTTATTCAATGAGAAAGACATATAGCTCATGGTAACAAAATAAAAATAAAATATGCAAATAAATAAAAATATGTACACTAATTAATAATCTAACACATCATTGTGAACTCCCCGGCAACGGCGCCGAAAAATTGATGGGGGCGGAAACTGACCAGCTAAGAAATTAATAAACGAAATGCATTGCAAGTACAGTTCTTAACCAGCTAAAATCTGCTTATCAATTTAAAAAGGGTTGTCACAAAAATTAGAATTAAAAATACTGGAAGTATGAATCTCAGGTCGTCTCCCAACGAGTTACAGGAAAGAGTGCTATTTTATTAACTAGGAATTTTCCGAGAGTTTTGAGAGTTGAATAATGATGAGCAATTGAATAAGTATAAATTAGAAAAATAAAAATAAAGTAAGAATAATTATTGATATTCTAAATAAAAAGCCTTGACTGGGAGAATAATTAATTGGAAGTTCTATCCTTGTTGGGATCTCTTAAGTGTAGTGTTAAAAAGGTTGTTGTTTTCACTTAATTAACCCTTATTAAATAAAGGAAAGTCAAGTGATTAAGCTAACCCTTATTCGCAAATCCTAGTCCTCTTCCTTAGGAAGGTCTAGCATTAGTAAATATAGAACTAGCCAACAACGTTTAATTTAATTGAAAAACTACTCTTAATCATCCTCCATGTCAAGTAGAAAAACTACTCTATTGACATGGATATAATACTCATAAAAATATAAGAAGACATAATAAATTAATTAAAATAAAATAGAATATTAAAATTAATTCAAAAGTGAAAGTAACTCTATATATTAATAAATCCAAAATGCAACATAATTATCTGAATAGGATTAACGGATAACTGAAAAGAGTAAAGGAATAAGGAAACAAACTAAAGTAGTAACTTCAACGGAGGTGATGACTCTTCAACATCCAAAATCCAAAGCAAAAGCATAAACTATGAATGTAAGGCAAATCTAGATTTAGATCTAAGACTAAAAGTAATCCTAATATCAATGTATCTAAATGTGTGTTTATTGCCTCCTGAGTCTCTGCATGTTCCCTGGTTTTATTCTGTATTTCTGGGCCAAAAACTGGGTTAAAACGCGGCCTGAAATCGTCCCCAGCATATTTTGTTATTTCTGCAGATCGCGCAGGTCACCCGTACGCGTTGTCCACGCGTTCGCATCATTTAGCGATTTTTCTTCTCACGTGTACGCATCGTCCACGCGTTCGCGTCATTTGTGCAGACTCCAATCCGCGCGTCCGCGTCAGGCACGCGTTCGTGTCGCTGCGATTTCTTCATTTCGCGCGCTCGCGTGAGCCATGCGCTCGCGTCAGTGTTCGCTGGTTATCTCCTTAGTTTCTAGTGTTCCTTCCATTTTTGCAAGCTTCCTTTCCATTCTCTGAGTCATTCCTGCCATATGAAGCCTGAAATACTTAACACACGGATCAGGGCATCGAATGGTATAAAGGAGAGTTAAAATGTACTAATTAAAGATTTCTAGGAAGCAAGTTTTCAACCATAAACAATACTAGGAAGAAATTATAAAATCATGCAATTCATATGAATAAGTAGGTAATGGCTTGATAAAAACCACTTAATTAAACACAATATAAATCATAAAATAGTGGTTTATGAAGGTCCTTGTCTTCATTCATCTTTACATGCACACCATTCATTCCCATACTCTCAAGAGCATCTTCACCATCTATTCTTCAACAAATTTGCTATAAATAAGCCCCCACATTGCAACCGTATTGCATCCTTCCACCCATACTCCTTTTTGCATCCTAGAGTTTAGTTCCTACATTCCTTAAGAGCATAAGCTAGTAACCGTGTTCTGTTTGCTCCAAACCATACTTGTTCTCTTTGATTTCATATCCTTGCTTCACCTTTAAGCCAAACTCTCACTCTAGGCCAAACTCTCACTCTACAAGCCACATCAGTCACCCTTCCTCACCATTCTTCACCCCTCTATTCGGCCAACACTCAAGGCAACCATGGCGTCTTCATCAACCTTCAAAAGAAGGAGAGGAAAGGAACCTGTTGTTGAGGAAAGTGAGGGCAGCTATGACCAATGGAAGCTTAAATCATGGTTCCAACAAACGCAATTTGAGTGGATGAAAGCCAAAGGGATACTTCCAAAGATCCCTTTCTAGCTTCCCGATGATGAATGCCCCAAAATAAAAGCCAAAATTAGAAAGAGGAAATGGGATGCTCTTACCTCACCAATCACCAGGATAAATGCAAGCATCATATGGGAATTTTATGCCAACACGGCAAGGCTGGATACAACCATTGCTCCAACTTACAAGAGTTATGTAAGAGGTGTGGAGGTGGATTTTAGTCCAAAGATCATCATGAAGGTCTTAGGACTGAGGGCTTCACACTTTGATGAACTAGGTTATCAAGAGAGAATAAATTGTGATCTAGATTATGATGAAATTGCTGGTGATAGCTGTGAGATTAATGCTGACTGGGAGAGGGACAATCATAGAAGGTACAAACATTTGAAAAGGAGGGATCTCTCCCCTGAAGCAAAAAGGTGGTATGAGCTTATAAGGAGATCAATATTGGGCATTGTGAACACCTCAGAAGTTAACAAGAAAAGGGCCATCATGCTGTACTGCATAATGGTAGGAGGGGAGATAAAGGTCTCTGAGATCATTGCAAAGGATATTCAAGAGATCTCAGAGAAGAATTCAAAAGAAGCTTGGTTATACTACCCAAGCACCATCATGCGGTTATGCATAAAAGCAAGGGTACCACTAGAGGATCCAAATCCAATTTGGTTGAACCCGGGCATACCAATGACCCTGGAAAGAATGATGAATATCACAGTCGTCCAGCAACAGAGGAGACTATAGAGGAGAAGAAGAGAGGAAGTACTAATGGAAGAACAACAAGAGGAGCAATAGGTAGAACAACAATTTCAGGGACAAGCTTCTAGTGCACTGGATTTAAGCCAGATTCAAAATGCCATTGCAGAAATGTCCCAGCAATATTTGAGGGCTCAACATGAGCAAAATATGAGAGCTCGAGAGCAGCAGGAGAACTGGCAGCTGAAAATGATGGAGAGACAAGAAGACATTCAAGCAAGACTACTGGATCAACATAAGGATCAATCAAATCAATTCCAGGAGTCTTTCAATAAAATATCTGAACGACAGGATCAGCTTGAGGAATATCTTCAAGACCTTAGGGAATGGAAGAATCTCTATCATACAGCTGGGGAGGCCAGGAACAGGGACAGAGTGGAATATGATGTAAACACACAAGCGAGTCTAGACTACATAACCCGCAGCATGCCACTATTAAGCAGAAGAATCAAACCATATCAAGAATACACTAAACTAATGGATTTTCATCTAGCTCAAGCAAAAAGCAAGTAGGAAAGAATGAAGCAACACTTGGTGGATGCTGGACTGTGGGATGAGGAGAGACTTGGGACTGAAGAACAGTTAAAAGAAAGAAGAAGCAAGAAGAAGCAAGATGCGAAGAACAAAGGAAAGCAACCAAAGGATTGAAAGGTGGTGTTGCTCTTTGTCTATCAATAAGAAAGAACATGCTTTCATTTTACTTTTAAGTAGCTTGCATTTTGTCTTCTGTTTTTCTAAATTTTCAAAATAAATGTTCTAGTATAAGTGTTTGCTTTACTTTCATCTGCTTGAATGTTTGTCTTGTACCCCCTTTTGCATAATAAAAGAAAAAGTTAAAACAAAAGCTGAAAAAGTCCAATATGGTAGACATTAAAATAAGGCCCAGTGGTGGTAATTTCTTGATTAGTTGGTAAGCTTAATAATAAAAGCTGCAAGGTAGAATGTCTCTTTCAAGTATAAACTTAGTTACTGCTATGAACCTTTAATGAATAAATGTCCTTGGAAGAAAAGAAAAAGTAAGAAGGAAAGAAAGAAAAGCCAAGAATTGGCAACAAACAAATGAAAGAAACAAAGAATAAAAGCTAGACACCAATAGCTTGGACCTTAAGACATATGCATGTGGTGTTTTTGTACTGGGATCTGCTTGGATGATTAGGTTCTAAGGAGTGTTTCAACACTTGGTAACTTGGGTTAACTAAACCCGGAATTATCAACCAAAACTCTATTATCAAGAACAACCTAGTTACAAGACAATTAGTAGCCCAAAGAGGTGCTGGGCACCAATGTTCTTAAGAAGAATTGTGAGCTAAGTGTCTGTAGTGAAGATGTGTTGATTGAAAATTGAGCCAAGAAGCTGAGGCAACACTTGACACTGAGCTATAATTGAAAAATAAGTTTCTAAAGAAAGGAAAAGAAAGAAAATCTCACAAGGGCCAATACAGAATAAGGTCTTATAGCAGCAACTCTAAGTAACACTCAAGGGGAGATTTCACATTTGGAAGTTGACAATAATTGAGCTGCATTCTATCTACATAAAACCCCATGAGCCAAATTCAATTAGTTACTAATAAGGACATATATGCTTATCTGTTTTCATGCCTTTTTCTTATTTTAGTGCTTCCTTGGGCACAAGCAAGATTTAAGTTTGGTGTTGTGATGACAAGTCATCTTATGCTAGTTTCACAAGCATTTTTCTCTTGTTTCATTAAGTTTTTATGCACTTCTTGCACAATAAGTAAGCAATTGGATTGAAATTTCATGCATTTCGCAAGTCAATTAAACATGGTTGTTTATGTGCTTTTTCATAAGGTTTTATGCTACTTTTACTAGATGTTATGAATGATGCAAATACCTCATGATTACAGCAAAATTTGAGGCAATTGTTTAATTGATTGTAGGTGGAAATAAGGCAAGAAAGAAGTAAGAAATAAGAGGAGAAAACAGAGCAAAAAAGTATTGAAGAAGAGAGGGAGATGCAACATTGGTGGTAACGTTGACCCACCAACATTGCAGGCAACGTTTTTGGAAGAAAAAAATGGTGCCAACGTTGAGGGCAACGTTGGTGATCCAACGTTGCCTCAAACGTGGAGTTGGAAAATTTTTCAAAACTACTGGTGCTGGCATTGGAGGGATGATAAACCACTATTTCATGGTTTATCTTATGCTCAATTGAGTGGTTTTTATCAACTCTTTACCCACTTATTCATAATATTCGCATGTTTTACGTTTTCCTTCCTGATTTTGTGCTATGATTGAAAATATGCTTCTTTGGACTTATATTTGCTAATATTAATCCTCTCTTATTACCATTCGATGCCTTGATATGTGTGTTAAGTGCTTTCAGAGATTACAGGGCAGGAATGACTTAGAGGATGGAAAGGAAGTATGCAAAAGTGGAAGGAATACAAGAAGTTGAAGAAAATGCTAAGCTGTCCAGTCTGACCTCTTTGTACTCAAACGGTCATAACTTGAGCTACAGAGGTCCAAACGATGCGGTTTCATTTGCGTTGGAAAGCTAACGTCTGGGGCTCGATTTGATATATAATATACCATAGTTGCTCTAACGCTAAACGATGTGAACGCGCGCTTCATGTGGACACGTCGCAAAGACGAAAATCAGCGTGGCAGATTTTTTTCTCCAGCGATTTCTGGGCTATTTTCGACCCAGTTTGTGACCCAGAAAACACAGATTAGAGGCTATAAAGTGGGGGAATCCATACAACTCATGAATGCTTTTATAATTCATAATTTTTAGTTTTAGATGTAGTTTCAGAGAGAGAGGTTCTCTCCTCTCTCTTAGGATTAGTATTTAGGATTTCTCTTAATTTTAGGATTGCTTCTCAATCCCAGGTTCAATGTTCTTCTACTTTTATTTATTCTATTATTTTATTTTAGTTTGTTAATGTTGGTTTATGAACTCCATGTTAGATTTGAATTTATGTTTAAACGTAATTTGATGTGTTTCAGATTTATGATTGCTTTATTCTATTTATGATGTCTTCAATTTAATTTAGAATTTTTTCTTTTGGCTTTTGGTTAAATAATTGGTGACGCTTGAGTTATCAAACTCGAGGTGTTGATTGAAAATTGGAATTCTTCAATAATTAATTCGAGTTCCACTAACTCTAGCCTTTCCCAAGGAAAGACTAGGACTTGAAGAATCAAATTAATTCATCCACTTAACTTACCTTCATAGTTAGAGGTTAACAAAGTGGGAGAAAAATCCAATTCTCATCACAATCGATAAGGATAACTAGGATAGGACTTCCAGTTCTTATACCTTGCCAAGAGTTTTATTATTTATTTAAATTAATTTCTTACAATTTACTTTCTTGCCATTTACTATTTTTGCTTTTTATCTTATACATTAAAAACCCCAAATTCTACCTTTTTCATAGCTAATAATAAGTCATACCTCCCTGCAATTCCTTGGGAAGACGACCCGAGGTTTAAATACTTCGGTTATCAATTTTAAATGGGTTTGTTACTTGTGACAACCAAAACTTTTGTAAGAAAGGACTTTTGTTGGTTTAGAAGCTATACCTGCAACGAGGATTTATCTGCGAATTTCTAGACCACGCAAAAGTTCTCTCTTCAAGGAAACGTTGGAGGTCAAACGTTACCTCCAACGTCTTTGATGGTTTTCAAAAGTTGGAGCCAGAAAAATTTTGGGTGACGCGTATGCGTCGATGACACGTACGTGTGGATATGCAAAACACGCATACGCAAGAGCTGTGCGCATGCGTAGAATGGCAAAATTCACCATTCACGCGTACGGGTGGGTTATGCGTGAGCGTGAATGAACAAACGTTGGAGATCCAACGCTACCTCAAACGTTGCCTCCAACGTCCGCGATGAGCAGCCCAAAATTGGATTTGAAAAATTGCAATTGACGCGCACACGTACGCGTGGATGCATATTTTGGCTAGACACGCCCACGCGTGAGCGACACATACGCGCAAAACTCCCTTTTGACGCATACGCGTAGAGGACGGGCACGCGTGGGTGGAAAAACGTTGGTGCACCAACGTTGAGTCAAACGTTGGCACCAACGCTTATTCTTTTGGAAATTTTTTCTCAAAGCCAATGTTTGACTCAACGTTTTCTTGCAAACGTTGAGGCCAATGTATACACCAGCAGTGATATAATTTAGCACCCTTGCAATGAATTGTTAATTGCCCCTCTTCAACATCACTAAGACTTACTCTTGCTTGCTTCAACAAGGCCCAATCCAAGGACTTGAAGACGAATTTGGAAAGTGTATAAACAGAAGAAAATTTGATTTAGAAGAGAGAGCTAGTCAATAAGGAATTCGGCCTAGGAGTTAGTTAGCAGATTAGATCTTGTAATTTTTCCTTTTTGTATTTTCTTCTGCACTTCTCTCTGTAACTTTCTATTTCTGGTTTTACTTGAGCAATGATGAACTAATCCCCAAATTCATTAGGGGGATGAGCTCTATTGTAATTCCAATGAATCAATGAAATTATTCTTCTTCTCAGTTCATTTTTGTAGCTATTGGATATCTTCTGTTTTGATTTAGAATTCTTCACTCCGGAAGGGTGTTGAATTCAGTTGAATGCTTATGTGAGCCTCAGAAGGGGAATCACTTGCATTAGAATTGGAGCTCTATCATTCACTACTCTCTTGATCAATACCATTCGGGAGGAATTGAGATCTTGAGTGTTAGTGTGGCTTATGGATGAGAGATTTTCACTTAACCTCTTCTCATGACAATTAGATCAAGGAATTGGCAAGATTGATTGTGATTAGAGAGATTGGATTGCCAAGGAATTGGGATCCAATCAATTTCAATCTGCCATAGATCTACTCGAATGATTGAAGAAGAAGTTGAGAGTCAATTGATTCATGAAGGATTAGAATATCTCCGATCCCTGATGAATCACTTTCTCTGATTTTCTTCATTTTAAACTTCTCTGATTTCAACTTTCATTTTATTTGTCTTACTGTTTGAATCCCTGCACCCAATTTCCTTTATAATTCATGCAATTTAAGTTTCCTCGCAATTTAGATTATGCAATTTTACTTTCTTTCATTCTAAGATTCAGTTATTTATATTTTGTGCAATTTAAGTTTCAGCTTTTTTTTTTAATTTCTTGCACTTTAAGATTCAGCAATTTAAGTTTTTTTGTCATTTATGTTTTAGTTAATTTACATTCTGCAGTTTAGATTCATAGCAATTTACATTCTGTCAATCAATTTCTACTAAAATCATCAATATTAGCTTAACTAAATTCATCACCATATTAAAGTTGCTTAATCCATCAATCCCTGTGGGATCGACCTCACTCCTGTGAGTTATTACTACTTGATGCGACTCGGTTCACTTGCCGGTTAGTTTGTGTGGAATTAATTTTCCCTCATCACATGCCTCACATCAGAGCAAGTAGCTTTAAACTAAACCCTCAACTCATTACCTTAGTGCAGCAAAATTGCCAGTACTCTGGATTTTCACATGAAGAACCTACTGAGTTCCTGGCAGATTTCTTAAAGATTGCTGACACAGTACATAATGAGGGAGTAGACCAAGATGTCTACAGATTATTACTCTTTCCTTTTGCTGTAAAGGAGCAAGCAAAGAGGTTAGATAACCAGCCTAGATCTAGCTTGAAAACTTGAAAACAGTTAGTAGACAAGTTTTTAAATCAATACTTCCCTCCAAGGAAAATAACCCAGCTGAGGCTGGATAACCAAGGCTTCAAACAAGGAGATGGTGAATCTCTTTATGGAGCTGGGACAGGTATAAATGGATGTAAAGAAAATGTCCCACTGAAATGTTTTCAGAACGGGTACAGTTATACATGGCTAGAATGTCTTTGGACCACTCTGCTGGTGTTTCCATACACATGAGAAAGACCATTGAAGAAGTTCAAGAGCTTATTGAGACAGTTGCCATTAATCAGCATCTGTACTCTTCTACTGAGACTTCTATGAAAGGAGAGGTTAAGGTAATATATACTGAACCTAACCCTCTAGAACAGGATGGCCTATTGACTCAGCAACTACACGCTCTTGCCCAGCAACTACTAGAACTGCAAGAGGCTTTGCGAGAAACTCAGGCTTCTAACAAGAATGTAGAAGCCCAGCTGAGTCAAACAAGGCAATAGTTATCTAAGCAGATAACAGATGAATGCCAAGCTATTCAACTGAGGAGTGGAAAATCCTTAAACACCCAACCTCAGTACAACAAGAAAGAAAAGCTAACAGAGGAACATCAGACTGATGTCCAAGACGTCTCTGAAGGCATTGAATGCCCAAAGAGGAATGTCATTGGCATTCAACACCAAGAAGGGATATCCATCCCTGGCGTTGAACGCCCAACAGGGGGCAGTCTCCCTAGCATTGAATGCCAAGAAGGGGGCAGCAACAATGGCGTTGAACGCCCAAGCAAGGGAGGCCAGTCACATACTGATAACAACCCTCCTAAGCTTCCAATACACAAGGCACTCGGCCTTTATTAACTAAGATTGATGAGTATAAGGCTAAAATGCCATTTCCTTAGAAGCTCCGTCAAGAGGAAAAAGATAAACAATTTTCCCGCTTTGCGGATCATCTCAGAACATTAGAGATCAAGATCCCTTTTGCAGAGGCTCTTGAATAGATACCTTCTTATGCTAAGTTCATGATGGACATCTTAAGTCATAAGAAGGATTAGAGAGAGAGAGAAACAGTCTTCCTCACTGAAGAGTGTAGTGCAATCATTCAAAATAGCTTACCAGAGAAGCTTAAGGATCCTGGAAGCTTTATGATACCAAGGTAATGCTTGCACAAGGACAGCCCTATGTGACCTTGGAGCAAACATCAACCTAATACCTGCTTCATTTATAAAGAAGCTTTGCTTGACTAATGAAGTCAAACCAAGCCGCACATGCCTTCAACTTGCTAGTGGTTCTATAAAGATACCATCAGGCGTAATTGAAGACATGATTGTTAGGGTTGGACCCTTCGCTTTTCCCACTGACTTTGTGGTATTGGATATGGAAGAGCACAAGAGTGCATCCCTTATCCTAGAGAGACCTTTCATGGTTATAGGACGGACCCTCATTGATGTTTAAAAAGGGAAAGTAACACTGAGAGTCAATGAGGAAAAGTTCATACTAAATGCTGTCAAGGCTATGCAACATCCAGACACCCCTGAGGAATGCATGAGCATTGACCTCATTGATTCCCTAGTGGAAGAAGTAAATATGGCCAAAAGTCTCAAGGAAGGGCTGAATGACATCCTTACAGATGCCTTGCTTGATTTAGAGGAACCTCTGGGAACCCCTGAGAAAAAGGAGAAACCTCCAAAGCTTGAGCTCAAGCCATTACCATCCTCCCGGAAATATGTATTTCTAGGAGATGGAGATACTTATCCTGTAATCATAAGCTCTGCCTTAGAGCCACAGAAAGAAGAAGCACTAATTCAAGTGCTTAAGACACATATGACTGCCCTTGGGTGTACTATAAGTGACCTTAAGGGCATTAGCCCAGCCCGATGTATGCATAAAATCCTGCTGGAGGATAACGCCAAACCAGTGGTGCAACCACAAAGGCGACTGAATCCGGCAATGAAGGAGGTAGTGCAGAAGGAAGTCACTAAGTTTTGGGAGGCTGGGATTATTTATCCCATTTCTGATAGCCCCTGGGTGAGCCCTGTCTAAGTTGTTCCCAAGAAGGAAGGTGTAACAACCCTAGTTTTTGAAATTTAAATAATTAGTTATTTGTGATTTATTTTATTTGTTGATAATTTTAATTTAAGAAAATTATTTTACTAAAGGTAATTAAATAGAGTTTCATGATAATTGAAGTTTAAATTAATTAAAATTTTTATATAATCTTTATTAGATATTTGGTATAATTGAAATTATAATTTTGGTTATTGAAAATAAGAAAGAATTGTATAATTTAATTTAAATAATTATATTTTGAATAAATTATGTTATTGATTTGAACTCTTAGAAATTAATTTATTAGAAATGATTAGATTAATTCTTATAAATACTTTAAGTTTACGTCAAATAATATTGATGACAATCTTTATTATAACTAGTTATTTTATAATTTGAAACTAATGTTCTGGTGATAGAAAAATAATGAAAAGTTATATCATTTAATTTGAATAATTAATAGAGTTTAAACTATATTTTATAAAAAATGATTAATATGTTCATTTTATAACTTAAATTAGAATGATTAATTGAACTTAGCAATATTATGATAAATAATGTTCTTAAATATTTTTAATAGAGTATATTTGGTTTTAAAATTATTCTGCCTTCCAATTTTATCAAAATATCTATTCATATCTATCCATATTCTATTAGAAAATCCTAATTTCTAACCCTAATTCCTAAATTAAACTCACAAATCCTAATTCTCACATTGGAACCTAACCCTGGAACCCCCAACCTTAACTTACGGAAACCTCAATAAGAAGGAAAAGGGGGAAAATAGAAAACCAGTGAAGAGAGGGAGCTACGCTGCGAGGAAGAAGAAGGGAGGAGAGAAGAGAGAGTCGCTCCGCCACCGCGCCACCGTCGCGCCCAGCTCGCCGCCATCCTCCATGTCGTTGCCGCCACTGTTCGCAAAGAGGAAAGAGAGAGATGTTGAGACAGAGAGCAACGCGAGAGGAAGAGGGGCCGCCATCATCGTCGATTCGTGCTCGCCAGAGGAAGCCGCTACCGCCGGTGAGTTGTCGCCGCTGTGATGCGTCTGAAAGGAGAGAAGTCGTGCATTGAAAGCCATCGCGTGTTACTGCCAGAGGTTCCATCGCAGCCAACCCATCGCAGGTGGTGTCGCCGCCGTCTCTGTTGGATTCCACCGTGGAGAAGAGAACGACGCGAGGGAGAGAGGAAGACAGAGCCGTGCGAGCCGGAGGAGGCACTGTCATCGTTGTTGTCGCGGCTGTGAGCATGAGGATCGAACAGAGGGGGAGAAACCGCGGATGAAGGGTGACGTTGGGCCTATCGTCGTCGTTGATGCTTCTCGGACTACCGCCATTGCTAAAAGCCACCGCTGGAGCCGCCACCCACTTGTCACAGCGAGTTAGTTACTCTGCCATCGCTGGAGTTAGCCATTGTTGGAGCCGCCGTTGATGATTTTGATGCTTTTATGCTGGTTTCAAGTTACTGTGTTACTACCGAAGGAAGAGAACTCACTGGAATAACATCATCGGAGCTGTTGTTCAGTTGATGCCGCTGCCTGGGTTGCTGCGGTACAAGCCACCGTTGATGGAGCTGCTCTATTTAGTGATTTCTGCGAGTTTCGACATTGAGGTAGGGGATTTTATTTGAAATTAAGCGTTTTTAATTTATGAATGCCAATGAAATTTAATGAATAATTGCGAATAATTTATAAATATTTTGTGTGATTAATTGATTGAATTGAACTTAGTTTGAGGTTGTGAAATTTGGATTAAGTTTGGTATTAAGATGATGTTTTAGTGTTTCAATTAGTTTATTGAGTTTAGGTTATGGTTGTGAATGTTACTGGGTTTTGTTGTTGTGAATGATTAATTGATAAGATTAATTTTGGTTTTCGACTGTGACTGATATTGGTTTTCTAATTTTGATGGAATTGTTGAAAATTCTGATTTTATGTGATTATGCTAAATTGGTTGAGTTGTGGTTGTATCCTGATTATTGAGAATAAGTGCTTGCTGTTGATTTTAGTTATCTGATGTATCGAAATGGCTGTGAAATTGACTTGTGACTGGCTAAAATTTGTTTTGGTGGTTATTGAAGGATTGGAACTTAAAGGATTAAACTGTCTTGAGAACCTGATTTTTTGAAATAATATAGTAACTTTAAGAGTATATAAATAATTCTGTAATGGCTGGACTAATTTTCTGTGTCATGATTTATTGATTCTGGTTATGGTTGTGAACTGTGACTACTTTTGTGGTTGTTATGATAATGATCAGTGGGTTGATTATTTTACTTAATCCTGATTAGTTGGGCTAGCTATGAGTACGTTATGTTTATGCTTTGATTATAGTAATATGTGAATTGAGGATTGCATGGTGAATATTTGCTGGAGATTCTGATTTTGCTTGTTGGCAGTACATTGGATGTTGAATTAATTTTTTATAAGCTAGGTTTGAACTTGTGAATTGTAAAGAGATCATAAATCGATTGTTAAATTAATTCCTTAAAATCTGAATTGTAAACTAATGCAGTTATTTTAAAAGTATAAAGATAATTTGTAACAATTGGCAACTATATGAAGCTTAATTTTTGGGTGAACATAATAGTTAATTATAGGAGAACCAGGATTTTGTGAATAATACATATTTTTGTGTGTTTTGGTGTGAATATTGCTAAAATTCTGGTTAAGTTGGGTGATAATGTGTTTGGATATTTGGGGATGAGGAACTGTTAGTCTTTTGGTTAACATAATTTATGAATTGATAAGTTTGAAGTTGGATTGATGGATTATGTGGGAATTGCGAATTGTGAATTTTCTGATTGATTGAAAACCTTTTATTTGATATTTGTTAAGAAAAGGTAGATGAATTGTTGAGAAAGAGGGAACCCGTAAGGGTGGCTAAGTCCGAGTTTTAGGGGAGGTGCTGCTAAATTTTTTATAAAATTCAGGTTTTGTTTGAAATATTTTGGATTTGGAAAACTGTGTTATTTGATTTATTAAGAACAGAATAAACTATGTTTCGATTTTGATTTATTTAAGAAAAAGGATTTTGTTATAAAGTTGATTTGAAGACGAGAAGAGTTATGGTTTGGGCTTGAAATATAGGATTACCTTTTAGGAGATTTGTGAATTTATAACATTTGAGTTGGAATAGTAAAGAAAAAGATGATTTTCGAGTCTTTGGGAAGTTTTCAAACTTGAGAAAGAGTTACTGAACAAGAGTGTGAAACTGATTTGGTTAAATTTTGGAAGTACCCATGAACTGAATGATCATTGATCTCGGGAAACCTATAAGTTGTTATTTATTTTATATGTGGAAAACCCACGAATTGATAATTATTGATTACGGAAATAACCCACGAACTGTTGTATGTTGATCTCGAGTATAACCCACGAACTGAGGATCGTTGTTTACTGTGTATTGATCTTGGGTATAACCCACGAACTGAGGATCGCTGTGTTGTTGTGTATTGATCTCGGGGAAACCCACGAACTCAGGATCTCTGTTTTGTTTGTGTTGATCTCGGGGACGCCCACGAACTGAGGATCACTGTTTCCCCTTGTGCGTATATCATGGGGTCGAGCTTTGTGCCGACTGCCGGTAGTTACGAAGGAGTGGTAATCTTATCACCGACACGTATGCACTAAGGACACAAAGGGAAACCATATCTAGGACTTGTTCCTAGGTAATGTCGGGCTGCAGGGTGTAAACCGACACGTGAGCTCATGGCCTGCTTAGGACAGACATGCATCATAATGTTTGTGCATTTACATTTGGTTGTGTTTGCTTGTATTGCCTCTCTATGATTGTGTTGTTTGTCTTATTGTGACTTGTTTGTGTATTGAATTGAGTCTCTTACTTGTGCTAGTAGTTTGTAAATGTATTGAGATGATGAATTACTGTTCTTGTGGCTAAGAATCAATTTTGTGGCTGAAAGATATTTAATATGACAAGTTTTGTGATTGTGATCTATTTTGGCTTTAGAAATTTAAAGAAAGTAATTAATTATCTAAAGTAAGATTAAAAAGTATTTTCAAGTGTTTGACAAGAATAGTTTTATTAAGTAAATTATTTGCATGTTAACCATTACTTTTAAGGCATTTTCATTCCATACTGAGAATGTGTGGTTTGTTCTCACCTCAAAATCTTTCACCCTTTCAGTGACACAGGTTCGAAGAATTAGTTTGAAGCTGCGAGTGATTATAGAATTTATTTATGAGTTAAGTTTCTTTCATAGAATTCCCTCGCCTTTGTTAATTAAGATTTTATTTTATATAGAGGGATAGGAGTTGTGTCTGAGTTTCATTTAAATTCTCTTGTATAATGTTTATTATTATTAATAATTATATGATTATTATTACTTGGTGATGTTTGATATATGATTTTGATAAATAAAAACAAAATTAATTGGAATTTTCTTAAAAATTGAAACACAGAATCGAACTAAAGGCTCAATATTAAATAGTTAATAAGAGAAATAGGTTAGTAACGCCTTACTTTTGGTATGATCATGACGTACAAGAAGATGAGTCGTTACAGGAGGCATGACAGTGGTTTATAATAAAAAGAATGAACTGATTCCTACAAAGATAGTTACAGGGTGGCGTATATGCATTGACTATAAAAGACTCAATGACGCCACCAAGAAAGATCACTTTCCTTTACCCTTCATTGACCAAATACTAGAAAGACTAGCAAGTCATGCTTTTTATTCTTTCCTAGAAGGATATTCCGGGTACAATCAAATAGCAGTAGATCCATAGAATCAAGAGAAAATAGCATTCACATGCCCATCTGGCGTGTTTGCCTACAGACGAATGCCATTTGGCCTGTGCAATGCACCTGCCACCTTTCAGAGATGTATGCTATTCATTTTCTCTAATATGGTAGAGAAGTTCCTTGAAGTGTTCATGGATGACCACTCTATTTTTGGAGACTCATTTGACTCCTGCCTTGATCATTTGGCCCGAGTTCTGAAAAAATGTCAAGAGACAAACCTAATTCTAAACTGGAAAAAATGCCACTTCATGGTGACTGAAGGCATTGTTCTTGGACATAGGATTTCAAACAAGGAAATAGAAGTTGATCAAGCTAAGGTGGAAGTGATTGAACTATTGCCACCACCAACTAATGTCAAGGCGATCAGAAGTTTCCTAGGACATGCAGGATTTTACAGGTGGTTCATAAAAGATTTCACTAAAATCGCAAAACCCCTGTGTAATCTCTTGGCCACTGATGTTCCATTTGTCTTTGACTAAGAATGCCTGCATGCTTTTGAAACTCTGAAAGCCAAGCTTGTCACGACTCTTATTATCTCTGCACCCAATTAGGACTTGCCATTCGAACTAATGTGTGATGCCAGTGATCATGCCATTGGTGCAGTTTTGGGGCAGAGACATGACAAGCTTCTGCATGTCATTTACTATGCTAGTCGTGTACTAAATGATGCGCATAAAAACTACACTACTACAGAAAAGGAGCTACTTGTAGTGGTTTATGCCATTGACAAGTTCAGATCCTACCTAGTAGGATCTAAGGTCGTTATCTACACTGACCATGCCGCTCTAAAGTATCTCCTCACTAAGCAGGACTCTAAGCCTAGACTCATATGATGGGTATTACTCTTGCAGAAGTTTGATATAGAAATTAAAGACAGAAAAGGCACAGAGAATCAAGTGGTTGACCACTTGTCTATGATTGAACCAATAGCAGGGACTTCTCCTCCCTCTACTGACATATCCGAATCCTTTCCAGATGAGGAACTCTATGCCACCCGGACAGCACCTTGGTTTGCAGACATTGTAAATTACAAGGCTATAAGATTCATTCCTAAAGAGTATAATAGGCAGCAAGCCTGAAAACTCATGCATGATGCAAAGTACTAATTGTGGGATGAACCATACCTCTTTGAGAGATGCTCAGATGGAATAATCCGACGATGTGTGTCTGATGAAGAGGCACAGAGAATCCTATGGCATTGCCATGGCTCAGACTATGGAGGACACTTTGGAGGTGAGCGGATAGCAACAAAAGTTCTCTAAAGTGGCTTCTACTGGCATACTCTCTTTAAGGACTCTAGAGAGTTTGTCCGTAACTGTGATAGTTGCAAAGGGCTGGCAATCTCCCTCATGGTCATGGCATGCCTCAGCAAGGAATCCGAGAGACTGAGTTGTTTGACGTGTGGGGTATAAATTTCATGGGACCCTTCCCACCTTCATACTCAAACACCTACATCCTTGTGGCGGTAGACTTTGTGTCCAAATGGGTTGAAGCAATAGCATCACCCACTAATGACACCAGAGTAGTAATGAAGTTCCTCCAAAAGAACATCTTCAGCAGATTTGGCATCCCTAGGACACTAATTAGTTATGGAGGTACTCATTTCTGCAACAGACAGTTGGATTCTGTCTTAAGCCGTTATGGAGTTTGCCACAAAGTAGCAACAGCGTATCATCCCCAAATAAATGGGCAAGCTGAAGTCTCAAATAGAGAACTAAAGCAAATTCCAAAGAGGACAGTAAGCACCTCTAGAAAGGATTGGGCAAGAAAGCTTAACGATGCTCTGTGCGCATACAAAACAGCTTTTAAAACACCCATTTGAACTTCACCATATCAGCTGGTATATGGGAAGTCCTGTCATTTGCTAGTGGAACTAGAACACAAGGCCTATTGGGCTACTAGATTCCTCAACGTTGATGTTAAAGCAGCTGGAGAGTAACGACTGCTCCAACTAAATGAGTTGGATGAATTCCGCTTAGCTGCATTTGAAAATGCAAAGATCTATAAGGAAAAGGCAAAAAGGTGGCATGACAGGAAGATATCTGATGACATGTCATCATGTCATGTTTTTCTATGCCTTTTTCCTTTGGTTTCAATAGGTTTTATGCACTTTCTTGAGCCATAAGCAAGCCAAGTGGGTAGATTTTCATGCTTCCTTTGATTTAATCAACCATGTATGAATTCATGCTATTTCATGAGGTTTTATGCTAAAATTGTCACATATTATGAAAGAATGAATATCTCATGATTTTGAGCATAGCTTTGATGTGTTTGGTTGATTAATGATAGGTGAAGAAGGCTTGGAGAAAGGGTGAAGCAAGAAGGAATGGCTAGGAGTAAAGAGAGGACAATGGAATAAGTTGAACCAGGAAGCAAAAACTTTTGGGTGAAAAGTTAGCCTCAAAGTTAGACCCCTAACTTGGAGGCTAACGTTGGCACATGAAATTCACAAGGGGAGGAGCAAAAGTTTGCGCCAACGTTAGCCCCCTAACTTTGAGGCTAACGTTGGCGCCACACACCACAACAGCTTGAAGGGGTATACTTCCAACAAGAATAACTTGAGCTACAGAGCTCCAAATGAGGTGATTCAAGAAGCATTGGAAAGTAGGAATCAAGAGCTTTCCAAGCATATATGGCACTGCATGGTGGACACTAAAATTGAGGGAGAAAACTGCCCCACAATGTGCATAAACGAACATGGTGGCAACCTGCAGTGAGGCCAACTGACCTCTGCACCTTCAACGGAGTATAACTCGAGCTGTAGAGCTCCAAATAATGTGCTCCCAACGACATTGGAAAGTAGACATCCAGGGCTTTCTAACAATGTATAATAGTATGGGGTGGACAATACGTTTGAGCCTCCAGAACTGGCGTTTTCACCAACGTTTGAGGCAAACGTTACCTCAAACGCTGCACACCAAAGCCAGCAACCATGCCCTCTTCAAATGATCATAACTTGAGTTGTAGATGTCCAATTGAAGTGATTCCAAGTGGGTTAGAAAGCTGATATTCAGAGCTTTTCAACCATATATGATAGTCTATATTGGGCATAAAATTGGCAACATGACAAGAGGACAAAGTTGGCGCCATAAATGTGCATAAGGGAGGCCAACGTTAGGGTCAAAGTTAGACCCCTAACGTTGGCACCAACGTTCATACCAGCAAGTTTTGTGGGCTGCTATGAAAAGTTGGAGCCAAAGTTAGACCCCTAACTTTAGCTCCAACTTTTGGTCCAACCTTTGCAAACTCAACCCGGTTCAATTCGGTTCCTCTTCAAACTCCAAGAGCAATCAACCAAGGCCTTTATCAACCCAATTCCATCAAGAGCAAGGGCCCAAATGATCATCACTCAAAGGCACAAGAAATAGATAAAATAGGAATTTCATTTAATTGTAATTTGTTTTTAATTTCATTTTCATTTTGTAGAAATGCCTATAAATAGGCATCTGTTTCATATTTGTAAAAAAAGGCTGGCTCCACTAGGGAGCACTAGAATTTGAGAGCTCTCTCTTTAATTTTCTTTGTTTTGAATCTTGGGTGGAGAATTGAAGGTGTTCTGTTTCATTCTCCCTCTGAGATTTCTCTTTGTTTTTCTTGCTGCTTTTAATTCACTGCACTTCAAAATTTCAATTCTATTTTGATTCCCAGCATCCAATTTCCTTTATTCTTCCTGCAATTTAAATTTCCAGTTGCGTGATCTATTGCTCTTTTTAATTTCCAACACCCCAGCCCCTTTACTTTTCATGCAATTTACTTTTCTTGCAATTTAAGTTTCAGCTATTTTACTTTCTTGTTCTTTAACTTACTTGCAATTTTACTTTTTGCATCTTTAAGATTCATTGCAATTTACTTTCTGTTGGCTACATTTCACACAATTCACTAAATGTCAGCTTGACTAAACTAATCACCCACTAAAATTGCTTGATCCATCAATCCCTGTGGGATCGACCTCACTCCCGTGAGTTTTATTACTTGATGCGACCCGGTGCACTTGCCGGTTAGATTCGTGTGTTTTGGGAAAAATTTATTTTTCACCAAAATACTCATCAATATCTTTCAGAGTCTTTGAACCAGGACAGAAGGTCCTGCTCTTCAACTCAAGACTCAAATTATCCCTGGTAAACTCAAATCCCGCTGGAAGGGACCGTATGTGAATACTAGTGTATCACCTTACGGGCACATAGAACTTCAAGGTAAAGAAAACAGGTTCACTATCAATGGACAGAGGGTTAAGCATGACCTTGAAGGAGATATAGAGCCAGGAGGCTCAACACTATTACTAAGTTAAGTACAGTGATGTCCAACGGAAGACATTAAAGAAGTGCTTGTTGGGAGGCAACCCAATGATCAATTATATATTATTTTCTAATTTTCTAATCATTTTTGTTTTAATTAGTTTTTAATTATAATTGGTTTTTAATTAATTTGATTTTAATGTTAGTGATCATGAACAGTGCTTAAACAGAGGCAGAATAATGTAGAATAACAAACAGAATACCCTGGAGAAGGGATATCCCTGGTGTTAAACGCCAGAAAGAGGTGACAATTCGGCGTTCAAATGCCCATAAAGGCAGCAAGCCTGGCATTAAATGCTAGCAAGGGAGCCCTGACTAGGCATTTAACGCCTAAAGAGGAGCACAAGCCAGGCGTTAAACGCCAGTCAAGAGGCCCTGCCTAGGCGTTTAATGCCCACAGGGGAGCACAAGCCTGGCGTTTAACGCCCAATGGGGAGCATAATCCTGGTGTTAAACGCCAGTCAGGGAGCCCTGACTGGGCATTTAACGCCCAAGAAGGAGGAGCAATATGGTGTTAAACGCCAGAATGCGGGCATTCTGGGCATTTAAACGCCACCAAGACAGCATGGAGGTAATTTCAAAATTCTTATCTTTTCTTTATTCAATCTATCTTTTTCAAATTCAATTTCAAATTCTTTGATTTTTAAATTAAATCTTGTTCAAATATTTCAATTTCAATTTAATTTCAAATTTAACATATTTTCAAATCTTTTTCAAAATTTCATCTTTTTCAACTTGTTTTCAAATCCTTTTAAAATCTTTTCTTATCTTTAGTAATTCTTGTTCATATCTTGTATTTAACTTTAAAATCTTTTCTATCCTTTTCAAAACTTCTTTATCTTTCTTCAAAGATTATTTTCGAAAATTCACCCCCTCCCTATATATATATATATATATATATATATATATATATATATATATATATATATATATGTGCCCGTTCCCCTCTCCCTCACTCACTACCTCTCATTGAATTTTCTATTCTCCTCTTCTCTTCTACTTCACTTTTTTTCTTCTTTCTTTCTTACATTTTGCTCGAGGATGAGCAAATCTTCTAAGTTTGGTGTGGAAGGAGCCCTGTTCTCTCATAAAAAATTCAAATTCCATGGCTCCAAGAAGTGGCAAGGCTGCCCCAAAGAACAAAAAAGAAGATAATTCAACAATTATTTTCAAACCTGTTCGATTCCTTACCAAGCAATATGAAGAACATTATCATAAAAAAATGAGTAAAAGGCCAGTGATCCCTGAGGTGGGATTCAAATTAGGAGAAGAAGAATACCTGGAGATCCAAGAGCAAATTCAAAGGAGAGGCTGGGAGATTCTAGCTAATCCCGAGATCATTGTTGGATACAACATGATCCATGAATTCTATGCAAATCGGTGGATGACAGATAAGCAAAAGAAAGATGGAACAACATTCCATACTTTTTGCACCATGGTCAGAGGGAAGATCATCTATTTTCATCTGGATAGGATGAGAGAGATCTTTAAATTACCGTTACAAAGGGATGACCCTGAATCCTACAATAGGAGGGTGGTAGCCAAGCCTAAGCTGGATCAAGTCCTAGAGGACATATGCCTGCCTGGGACTCAATAGATTGAGAATGCAAAAAGCCAGCCAAACCAGCTGAAAAGGGCGAACCTCAAGCCAATTGCTAGAGGATGGCTAGACTTCATTGGGCATTCTATACTCCCACAAGTAACCACTCTGAAGTCACTATTCCAAGAGCTGTGATGATTTACTGCATCATGATGGGGAATGAGGTAGAAGTCTACCAAATAATCCCCCGTGAGATCTACAAGCTGGCAAACAAAATGTCTACTAATGCAATGCTAGCTTATCCAAATCTCATCTTTCGCTTATGCCAAGAGGCTAAGGTTCTGATCCATGTGGACAACTTTATTCCAGTGGTAAGCCCAGTCACCAAGCAGGTGATGGAAAATTCCAAGATAGAAGAGGATCATCCCAAAAGGAAGGCACCTGAGCCTCCCCAAGAGATTCCTCTAATTGAGAATTGGGACCAGCTGAAGGCATCTGTGATGCACTTGCAAAGCACCTTGAATCAACTCAGAGAGGAGCAGAAAGATCAGACTAGAATGATTTGCTAACTGATCAAGGAGCAAGAGAAGCAGGGTCGTGAAATTGAGGAGCTGAAGCACCAGAAGCTCTCCCTTGAAGAGCCCAGCGCCCCTCAAGTTGAAGAGCCCAGCACCCCTCAAACTGAAGGTTGTTGAGTTTCAATTATGTGATTATTCCAATTTCTGTTTCAACTATTTCCATCCTAATTTAGAGTTGCATGATCACTAGTAATATTTAAGTCTTTATTTTTATGTCTTTTAAATTTTTAGAATTAAATAAGAATTAGAATTAATTAATTTTCATTTTTCCAATTAGCCATCAAATTATTCCTCTTGTCATCATTAAAGAATAGTGGATTTTTTTAGAATAGTGGATTTTTTTAGAAGAATTAAAGATGCATATTTTTTGAGTTCTACAATAAAGAATAGTTCAATTATTTTGATGTGGTGGCATTGCTTTTGTTTTCTGAATGCATGAATAAACAGTGCATATCAGAAGTTGGAATTTTAGAATGTTGGCTCTTAAAAGAACAAGGAAAAATGAGAAGTATTATTGGTAATTTGAAAAATCCAAAAATTGATTCTTGAAGCAAGAAAAAGCAGCAAAAAAAAAAGAAGAAAAAGCCAATAAACCTTTAAACCAAAAGGCAAGGGTAAAAGGATCCAAGGCTTTGAGCATCAGTGGTTAGGAGGGCCTAAAGGAAATAAAATCCTGGCCTAAGCTGCTCAACTAAGCTGTCCCTAACCATGTGCTTGTGGCGTGAAGGTGTCAAGTGAAAAACTTGAGACTGAGAGGATAAAGTCGTGATCCAAAGCAAAAAGAGTGTGCTTAAGAACTCTGGACACCTCTATCTGGGAATTCTAGCAAAGCTGAATCACAATCCGAAAGGTTTCACCCAGGTAAAGTGTCTGTGGCATTTATGTATCTGGTGGTAATACTGGAAAATAAAGTGCTTAGGGCTACGGCCAAGACTCTAAAAAGCTGTGTTCAAGAATAAAAAATAGCTAAACTAAGAGAGTCAATAATATTATCCGGATTCTAAGTTCCTAAAGATGCCAACACTTCTGAGTTTTAATGGATCGTGACATACCAAGGCTATTCAGAAGCAAAAAGCTACTAAGTCCTTCTCATCTAATTGAAACTGAGCTTCATTGAAAACTCTGAACTTTATTATATCTTGCTCTTCTTTTCATCCTTTTTTGTTTTTAGTTTCTTGGGGACAAGCAACTGTTTAAGTTTGGCATTGTTTTCATATAGTTTTCAACATGTTTTGTTTAGTTTTGATTAAGTTTTCAAATGTTTTAGTGTTAAACTCACATTTTTGGATTCTACTTTGAGTTTTTGTGTTTTTGTTCAATTTTAGGTATTTTTTGGCTAAAATTGAGGAGCTGGAGCAAAAGTATAATTCAGAGACAGAGAAAGCACTGCAGATGCTGTCCGGATATGACCTCCTTGCACTCGGAAGAACTTTCTGGCGCTACAGAAGTCCAAATGGAGTGTTCTCAATGGCTATGGAAAGCAGACTTCCAGAGCTTTCCAGTAGTGTATAATAGTCTATACTTTGCTTCAAATTAGAAGGCCCAAAACTGGCGTTGAACGCCAGCCTCCTGCCCCCTTCCAAGCATCCAGCGCCCAAGGAGCAGAGACCAGCATCCAAACACCCAGAGAAGACCCCCTAGCCAGTGTTCAACACCCTACAGGCCTCTTAGTACATGGATCTCATCAAAGCTCAACCCAAACACTCACCCAGTAGGCCCCAGAAGTGGATTTTAGCACTAAAAAGACTGTTTTACCCTTTCTTATATGATCCTTAGTTATTAGTTTAGTATTTAAAGAACTTTTACATTTTCCATTAGGGAGGGTGCACACCATATTTTCGTTTACCATTGTATTTCCTATCAGTATGAGTTTCTAAACCTCCTAGGTTGAGGGGAGGAGCCCTGCTGAGTTCTATGAATTAATAAAAGTATTACTGTTTTTCTTCAATCCGTGTTTGATTTAATTCTAAGATGTATAATAGTTCTTCAAAATGGTGAATAGGATGGACTGTGACAACCAGCTCCGTTCATCATACTAAGACCGCGTGCCTGTCAACCACCCGTGTCTACTTGGGTTCATGTGAATACGTGACTGGAAAGCATGAACCGCCAGCTTGATTATACATCTCTCAGACGACTATTCCACAACTTCGTTGGGGACTTATTATGACACCAGTTCAGCTGATTTACGAGGAGATTAGGGTCTCTATGGTAGAGGCTAAAACCCAAAGATGTAGCATTCTCTTATCCGAAAGATCCGACCTTGTCTGTGGCGTTTTGAGTAGGATCATTAAGGAGAATGAACTGTAGGAACTTCACCCTCAATCAGACTGGATGCGCACTAACCCTAGTGTTCAGATCTGCAGGAGTATTGGCAACCTCTCAAGAAAGGTGTTGATCACATACAACCTGCCATAGAAGAAATCATTCACAAGCAATGAAGACAGTAAGACTAGAGTTAATTCAGAAAAACAAAGCAACTCCAATCCTTAACCATCTTCTTATTACTGATTCGTTTCAAATTCATAAAGTATTTTATAAACTTTTTATTCCTTTTCATGCCTTTAACCAAATTCAAAATCTCTTGATTTTGCCTGACTAAGACCTGCAAGATAACCGTAGCTTGCTTCATACCACAATCCTCATGGGATCGTCCCTGACTCGCTCAGGTATTACTTAGACGACCTAGTGCACTTGCTGGTACAGTTGTACGAAGTGTGGGATTCCTGCACTAGAATTCATAGTGAAAAGAGAGATTAAAAACAAGAGCTAATAAGAAATAAAGAAAACAAACTCCTAAACCAAAACGAGCAAACAAACTAAAATTAAACTATTCACAATATTCACATAAGAACAATAACCGATAACAAGCACATATTGCAACTCCCCAGCAACGGTGCCAAAATTTGTTACAAACCAAACGTTGGTTCAGAATTTGTCTTCAATAAAAGAATCGCTTCGTTGCAATAAGTATAGTTCCAACCCAACAATTGACCTGCACCAAAGTTTAATTTTGTTTGTCACAAGTACAAACCAATAAAAATACCGAGAGTATTAGATCTTGGGTCATCTCTCAAAAGAATTACAGCGAGGTATGTGTGTTATTGGTTATGAGGTTCAAGGGGGTTTGCATATGAGAAGACAAGAATTTAAATGACAATATAATATAGAAAACAACTAAAGATGACAAATGCTAAAGAGGTATTCATGGCAAGGATTGAGAATCAAGGTCTCCTATCCTAGTCATTAATTATAACACAAGAATTATCAAGAGTTAAAGCCTATTACGTAATCTCCAACATCTAGAGAAGATCAAGTAGGCCTAGTTAATCCTAATCCATAAGCAGCATCAATGGAAACAAGATTAACTAATAACTCTAGATCACAAATCTAAACTGGGTATTAATGACTCAAAATTAGCAAACTTTTTCAAAGGCAGGAATGCTCAAAAATCTACTCTAAAACTAAGTCAAACATTTTATCAAACACTTGGTGTGTGATGACAAGTCATCTTATGCTAATTTTACAAGCATTTTTCATTTGTTTCATTAGGTTTTATGCACTTTCTTGCACAATAAGTAAGTGATTGGAGTGGAATTTCATGGTAATTTTGAATCAATCAAGCATCATTTATTTTAAATAGAATCATAAGGTTTATGATAGAATTAATTAATTTTATGAATGATGCAAAGATCTTGTGATTTTGGTGAGACTTTGATTGGTTGTTTGAATGCTTGTAGGTGAAGAAATGAAAAAATGAAGAATCAGGGAAGCATTGCGTTCAAAGAAGCAACGCCACGCTCAAAGAAGCACACTTTGAGGCTAGCGTTCACTTTGGAAGTGAGTGCCACGTTCACTTTCTCACCTTTTTCGTGTTTTTTAAGGTGCAGCACTCAACCAAAGAGCCAGCGCTCAAAAATTGAGCATAGCGCTCAACCAAGGGAGTGGTAGGAGAAGCGCTCAACCAAGGGAGCGCTAGGCAGCGCTCAAGGAATCAACGGAGCGCTCACTAGGAGAGCGCCCATGAAGAAAAGGCGTGCAACATTGGGAGAGCGCTCACTAAAGGAGCTCATCATTCATCAAGTGAGCGCTAGAGGAGGCAACATGCGCACCCAAAGTGGCACGCCTAGAAGGAATGAACGTAGCGCTCGTTTCATGCACGGAGCGCTCCACTGGGAGCTAACAAGTGCATCCTGACCCAAGTCAACAAGTGCCATTTGGATCCATTTTCATTCAAGGTCAAATTAAAAGGCCCACTCCAAGTTTTGAAGATTAAAAATAGAAAGTGTATAAATAGGATAAAATTTGTGTTGAAGAGGGCTAACCTTGACTTAGCTTACATTTTACTTACTCTTTAGTTCTCTCTTTTAATTTTTCAATTGGGGAATTGGGATTAGATCTAAGTTTGCTTTCTGTGTTCATTTTACTTTCTTCTACAACTTCTATTTTCTGTTTTTGGGTTTGGAATTCAGATCGAAGAACTCCATTGAAATTCTTCATCTGATAATCATCTTCTACTTTTCTTTTAATAGTTCTAAAAATTTGAAATTGGATGTGAACTTTCTTTTCTGCTTTTCATTTTATTTCTTCTGCAATTTCTTCTTTACTGTTTGGTCAAGAGAGTAATTGAGATCTAGATTTGCTTTCTGTTCTTATTACTCTTTTGCAATTGTCAATTTCTCTTTTAGGATTTCATAATTGAGTTAAGCTTTCCTGCTGTTTTGATTTTTCTGCAATTTTACATTTCTGTTTTGCTATTGAGATCTTGATCTGAATCTCTTCATCTTATACCTCTCTGATTTACTTCAATTTATAGTTTCCAGCTAAATCTTGAATCCCAGTACCCAAATCCCTTTATTCTTGATGCAATTTAAGTTTCTTGTCAATTTAGATTCAGCAATTTAAATTTCTTGCACTTTAAGTTTCAGTTATTTACATTTCTTGCAATTTAAGTTTCAACTCTTTTATTTTCTTGCACTTTATGTTTCTGCAATTTAATTCTTCTGTACTTTAAGATTTTGTCAATTTACCTTTTCCCTTTTATTTTCTTGCAATTTTAATTCTGTTAATCAAGTTTTACTCAAATCATCAACTATTCGCTTAACTAAATTCATCACCTAACTAAAGTTGCTCAATACATCAATCCCTGTGGGATCGACCTCACTCTTGTGAGTTATTACTACTTGATGCGACCCGGTACACTTGCCGGTGAGTTTGTGTGGAATTGTTTTTCCTTCATCAAGTTTTTGGCGCCGTTGCCGGGGATTGATTTAGATTGACAATGATTACGTAGGGTGATAATCTAGATTAAGCATTTTTCTTTATTTTTGTCAAGCACACTAACTGTTTGAGTTTTTGTTTAAGCTAACACTAACTTCACTCTAGCAGTAGAGTGAATTGCTTTTGGTTTTTGGTTTTGTGTGTGTTTTATGCCAGGAAGAAGGAGAGGTGAATCCAATTCCTTTGATTCTGAGCCAGAGAGAACATTACTGAGAAGGAGAAGAGAAGCAAGAGGAAAGGAGATTATTGGAGAAGAAGCATCAGAAGAAGAGGATCAAGAGATGGATGATAACATCCGAAACCAACATGAAGATGTGGCTAACAACAATGGCCCACCTCAAAGGAGAGTTCTAGCTTCATACACCTTCTCCAAACTAAAGAACTGTGGGAGCAGTATACTAACTCCCAATGTTAATGCAAATAAATTTGAATTGAAGCCTCAACTCATTACTCTGGTGTAGAATAATTGTTCCTATGGAGGAGGTTCACTTGAAGATCTAAACCAGCACCTCTCCACCTTTCTGAGGATATGTGACACAGTGAAGACAAATGGTGTACATCCAGACATCTATAAGTTGCTGCTATTCCCATTTTCATTAAGGGACAAAGCTGCCCAATAGTTGGAGGCATTTCCAAAAGAAAACATCAACAATTGGGAGGATCTAGTGAGCAAATTTCTAGCTAAATTCTACTCACCTCAGAGGATTATAAGATTGAAGACAGAGGTACAAACCTTCACCCAAATGGATGGAGAATCACTTTATGAGGCTTGGGAGAGATACAAAACCCTGATTAGGAAGTGTCCCCCAGAGATGTTTAATGAATGGGATAAACTTCAAAATTTCTATGAAGGATTGACACTGAAAGCTCAAGAGGCATTAGATTATTCTGTTGGAGGTTCAGTGCAGCTCATGAAGATAGCTGAGGAAGCCCAAAATTTCATAGACACTGTGACAAATAATTAATACTTCTAAGCTCATCAAAGGCAACGACAACCAGCTCAAAGGAAGGGTGTTTTGGAGTTGGAAGGCGTGGATACCATTTTAGCTCAAAACAAGGTGATACACCAACAGATTCAACAACAAATAGAAATGATGTCCAATAGGATTGATGGTCTTCAAATTGCAGCAGTGAACACAACAAATCAACCACCAGCTGGGTGGGGGCAAAATGAGGAAAGCTATGAAGAACAACAACCTGAGCAAGTCCAATACATGCACAACCAAGGAGTTGGACAAAATGAGTTCCATGGAGATACCTACAACTCATCCTGGAGGAACCACCCCAATTTGAGGTGGGGAGACAACTAAAACCAGCAGCCTTGGTAGAGAAACTCGAACCAAAACAATTCCAGAAACACAAACCATCAAAATCATCAAAACACTAACCAAAACCAATACAGAAAACCACAAAACAATCAACCCCAACCCAACTACTATCCACCCAACAACCCATCCACTAACCAAAATAACTATCATCCATCTTCAACATCTCATAATCAACCACAACCATCCCAAGAATCTCACAGGATCTCCAACTTGGAGATAATGAAGGAAAAGATGATGAAACATCAAGAGCTAATGATAATGAGATTTGCTCGATGGTCTAGATTTTCTCCTTATAGAAAAGAATTACTTCGTTGTAAGCATAACTCCAAACCAACAAACAATTCTCACATCAAAAGTTTTGGTTGTCACAAAGAACAAACCCCAAATAAGAATTAACCGAAGTATTTAGACTCTGGGTCGCCTCACGAGGGATTGCAATGAAGTGGTCAATTATTGGCTGTAAAGAACAATGGGGGGTTTGGTTGAAAAAAAAGGGCAATAGTATAAATGACAAGAAGAGTAAATAAAGCAATAAAAGAAGCAATTAATAAAGAGAGACATTCATGACAAGGGTTGAGATCATAGGCTTTCTATCCTAGTCATTAATCATAGCAATACTTAACAAGAATTTATCTTATTTCGTCATCTCCAACATTGGAAGAAGGTGCAAGTTATCTTCCATGAGAGAAAGTCAAACAAGACTAGTTAATCTCAAGTAAAAAATCCTAATCAACTCACTAATTGAATTAGCAAGAGATTAGAGTCATTGAAAATGATATTAACTAACAACTCTAGATCCCCAATCTAAATTGGGTACTAATGAGTCAAGATTGCCCAATTACTTTTCCCAAGCCAAGAATGCTCAAAATCTACTCTAAAGCCCAACCAAGAATTTTGTCAAACACTTGGTGGGTGTATAAGGAAAGCATAGTAAAAGTGCAAGAATTATAAATCTACCAACTACCAATGGCAAAAAAAGTAAATTAACAACTCAAATCATCAATGAAAAGAACATCAAACATTAAATTTCATTCAATGTAAACAAATTCCAACATGAGCATTCATAAACATAAAAGAGACATAAAAGTAAAATTGGCAAGAGAACTAAGAAGAATAGTGTAGTAGAAACAAGAATTTATGAAGGAACCAAGATAAAATTGAGTAATTAATTCAAGATCCAAGACAATTTATCCTAAACCTAACCTAATTCTAGAGAGAAGAGGGAGCTTCTCTCTCTAGAAGACTAACTAAAGGCTCATGTTGACTAACTAATTGCTCCCCCTTTGCTTGGACTTCAATTCTGCATGAAATACACTCAGAAACAAGTTAGATTTGGGCCTGGGCAGCTCAGAAATCACCCCCAGCATTTTGCCTTTAAGTGGGTCACGTGTGAGTATCGGCGCGTACGCGCCATGTGCGCGTGCACGTCCATTAGCTGTTTCTTCATCCGCGCGTACGCGTCATGTACGCGTGCGCGTTAATGTGCAATGTCATTTCTGTGCGCGCGCGCCTTGTACGCTTGCGCGCCCCCTAAAGCATTCCCAATCTTTGTTTCCTCATGCATTATCCACTTTGTATGCTTTTCTCCTCATTTTTTCCATGCAATACTTGCCTCATGAACCTGAAATCACTCAACAAACACATCAAAGCATCGAATGGAATTAAAGTGAATTAAAATCACCAATTTAAGGGCCTAAAAAGCATGTTTTTACACTTAAGCACAATTCAAGGGAGAATTACAAAACCATGCTATTTCATTGAATAAATGTGGGAAAAGGTGATAAAATCCCCTAAAATAAGCACAAGATAAACCACGAAATCGGGGTTTATCAAATCTCTCCACACTTAAACTAAGCATGTCCTCATGCTAAAATCAAGAAAGAAGCAAGGGGTATCAACATTTATTCAATGCAAGCTAACTAAATGCAATCTATCTATATGAATACATCCAATTGGTCAAAATAAATCAATTTCCAAGAATACATATATAAGCACAAGGGCTAAGGCAATAGCAATCAACTCAACCCATAATTGAATTGAATCACTGAAATATTTTACAAACTTGCAAGAAAAGATGATCATGGGTGGAAACTTGTAATTGAGCGATCGAACCCTCGCCGGCTGTGTATCCGCTCTAGGCACTCAAGTGTATGGGGTTGATTCACTCAATTCACCCCTAATCATGCTTTCCGAGATTTGTTTCTCATCTAACAATCAACAATTACTTTATGCATACATACAAATATCATGAGGACTTTCCCATAGGTTGTAATGGGGCTAGGGTCAAGGTAGGGTGCATATGGTCAAGTGAGCTTGAGATTCGAATCTTTGATTAACTTAAACATCCCACCTAACTTATGACAACCTATATAATTCTAAACAATCCAAGTTATCCATTCTTCACTTTTCTACACACTCATGCATTCTCTTTTGATCACTACATATATGCATTGATTATTATTGAACTTCTCCTTGGGGCATTTTTTGTCCCCTTTTTATTGCAACTCTTTTTCTTTCTTTTATCATTATAAAATTTTTTTTAAGCTAAAATATGTACAAGAGCATCAATGCATATAGTTTACACATGATTAATATATGAGTGTGTACCTAATTCCCAAGATTTTCACACAACTACAAAACATGCTTTCATCTCTTACCCAATGTTCCCAACTCTCTCAAAATTAAATGATAAACACTCTCACTAGCCTAAGCTAATCAAAGATCCAAATTAAGGGATATTTATTATTTTTCACTTAGGCTTGTAATGTGCTACAATTAAGAACAAATGGGTTAAGCATAGGCTCAAGATTGGTTAACAATGGAAGATAAAAGGTAGGCTATTTGGGTAAGTGAGCTATTTGAACAATGGCCTCAATCATATAAATACATGTGTACACAAAGTAATGGACATAAAGAATCAAACAAATCAAAGATTACCCTCATAGGAAGAGAATAATGCACACAAGAATGAAAATAAGTGGTTTTATGATGTAACCACACAATTAGGCTCAAAACTCACATACTTGTGTTCTTTGCTCAAAACATGATCCACAAAGTGTATAATTCAAACAAGTTCTAAAAAAAAAAGATTTTCAACCAATTGGAGTGGTGCCCTAGAAATGGAATTCTTGGAAATTTTCATTATATTGACTAAGCTTATTCTAATGCAAGGTTGTGATCTAGAAAACTAAAAAAAAATTTCTTAGTTTACCCTTTTTCCAATCAAAGCACATTTCATATGCAAAGGGGATCAACTAGGTTTCAGCAATTCACAATGTTTTTCCAATTCACAACCAAAAGGGCTAAAATAACTATATAATAAAAATCCAACCAAAATATGGAATGTATACCATCTAAGGTGCAAAATGTGACAACTAAGATAAAGTAATCCCAAGATAACAAATATATACAATAATCTCAAAGTAATCTCAAAGATAAAGTGTAAAATAAAATAAAGTAGCAGAAACTAGAAGATAAATGTCCGAAAGTTCACCACACAAATGCTATCCACCGGTCACGAACGGTGACCTTCCCACACTTTAGGATGAAGCATCGTCCTCGATACTACTACTGAAGCACGGGCTGGGGGTCAACAGTGGCGCCGGGCTGTGGCTCAGGCTCAAGTTGTGGCTGTGGCTGTGGGTCCTCAGGAGGTTGCAGAACCTATGTGGTGGCCTGTGTCTCCGGTGGTGCCTCCTGCTGAGTTGGCTCCTCAACATGCTCCTCCTCCTGATCCTGCTCATCGGACGCGGGAGAGTCTGGGAGAGGAGGTAGCTCAATGCCCTGTGATACAAATATCTAGTCTATGCAATCGAGACATCACATGATATGACGCTCGCTGCGCTCCATGAAGCGAAACAGGTGCTGCACTAACAGGTATGTCGGCTCAGGTGCTGGCGGTGGTGGCAAGGGTGCTGCGGCTGCAGAAGCCGAGTAGGGTCCTGCTGCTGTTGCGGAGGATGAAGGGTGAGCTTCCTCTACCACTACTCTAGCTCGAGAACGGCGTCTGGATGGAGGCTTCTCATGCACCCACCCACCCCACGGAATAGTAACCTCCTTGTCATCGTCATCTAGGGGTGGTGGTGTCACGTCATCGTCCTCCCATGGGACATCGGCTAGCTCAATCATGCTGGTGACCAATATAGGAAATGGTAGTAGGCCACGGATGTGCGCGTACCACATGCTCTTTCAGATCAACCGGGGGAAGTCTACCTCCTTCCCCTCCATGACACAGCCAATCAAAACCAGCAAATCCATCGGAATCTCTGAAAAGTGAGTGGTGGGTAGGACATAATGGGCGAATATATGCTACCAAGTCCTAGCCTCTCTCGACAGATAAGTGAACAGCATCCCCTTGGGCTTCTTGTTGCCAAAATCCATCACCCAAGGAGCGTCCGGTGTGGCAATCACACGCTTCAGCGCCTCATAATCAAAGGTCATGCAGTGGATAGCTATCTCTGCCTGCTAATAGGCGCATGTGTCATTAGTACGAGGTCGGCAAAGCAATGCCTCCCCAATAGCTACCTCAGTAATCAAGATCTCCCTACCCCGCAAGTGGATTGAATCAAGAGTGGCACGAAAGAAGTTGTAGTAGAACTCCTTCACCCACGAAATATTTATCCTCCCCAAATCCCTATCAACAAAATCCAAGCCCAATTCCAGAATACGGGCATTGATGGCGTGTCTCACATCGTTAGGAAGGACTAGTTTCTTTTAAATGTTCAGATTCGTCTTCTAATATTTGGGGAAGCGAAGCTCACAGTAGAGATTGGGAAACTTGGTTGGGTCGGTGGATGGTAACAATTGATTCTCTTTTTCCACGTCATTCAGCGGATTTTTAACATAGTTGGCACAAGGGGAAGGGGTAGAGGCTTTGGAGCGCTTCCTCTTCTTTGAGGTAGTAGCTCTGGCTTTTTCTTTATCTGACATCCTGAAAACAGATGTGATATGATATAAGCAACTAGCCAAGTAGATGTATAGCACTCAAGGTAAGACATACTCATGAAGTGAGTGAAGAAAGGAGAATTCTTGGAATGCAAGTCACAAAATTCAGAGTCCAAACCAAGTCGCAAATCAAGAATTCAAACCATAATTGCACAATGCTTTGTGTATTAAGCTCATGAAACGTCATACCCAAAAGAATGATTAAAAGAGTTAAGTTGAAAACCAAAAGAGAAGTTAGTTTGTTAAACAAGTTAGAAGTTAGAAAAATGGTTCAAAAGTTAGTGATATGACGGTTACTGGCTCAATTAAAAGAAGTGCACAAGTATGGAAGGTAAGCATACTCAAAATCATGAGGGACATTTAGTCATTGATGATGAAATATGAAAATTTTGCACAAAAGCATGTATATGGGAAGCAATTCATCAGTCAATGTCATGGTTAAAAGGGTTTTGCAATAGTTGGTGCTAAAAAAGTGAAGTATGCACTAATTTAAGCAAAAAAACTTAAAAACAGTTTTGAATCAAGAAGGGTTATACTAGTGAGATCCATCAATTATTGCAATTAAATGAACCCTATAGAGGAAAATCACAAGTTAAAGTCAAGTTGGAAGTTCAGTACGATTGAAAAGGCAATTCACTTAACTTGGAGGGTAATGATACAAAAGGTTCAAGTTGATGAGTTAGGTAAGGGATTGTTTGTCACAGAAATCCGACAAGCAACTCCTTGAACTAACCAATCCATTGCATATCGCGGGAAATACAAGTAAGCACGGAAATGCCAACCATAGCAACCTAGGAATTGAATTTATTGAAGTTGAGTAAGACTCAATTCGAAAAATGCTAAGTTCAATTTTTAGGTTGCAAGTTAAAGCATATAGAAATTTTAAAAATTCGGGCTGCATTTCGGCAGTAAATCGGATGTTCCCGGATAGTACAAACAGCAAAAACAAGTATATGATTCCAAAAATGCACAAGTATGACATGATGGATCACGCATAGCAGGGCAGTACCAAACAAAGTCAGACAATGAATTTCAGTAAGCAGCAGTCAAGATCAACACAACAGTAAAATAAAATCATACAAACAAAGCATGTCACTCATCATTTAGCATGTAACATTTGAACAAGTAAACACAAACGGCGCACTTATCAGGCCTAGAATCATCTAACCACATCCTAACTACCTAACAGCATGCATCTCTAAGCTAACCTAACAAACAGATTATTCAACTAATTAATCTACTCTAATCATATCAGAATAAATGAAAACAGTAAAGAAACAGAGCATAGGCAGGGTGTGACCTAGAGTGCAGAAGTAGAAAGTGAAGAGATTCAAAATGGAAAAAAGGGAGTAGCAGAACTGTGGCGCTGCCCAGGAATGGTGGCGGCACAGTGGAGCTCGCGGTGGCGCTCAATGGCAGAGAGTAGTGAGAAGGGGACGGTGAGAGAGACAAGTGAGAAGAGAGGGGGGCGAAAGGGCGAGGAAAGAGGAAATGGCTGAGGGAAGGAGAATGGGTTGAGGGCGAAGGCTCGCCGGTGACAATGGTTGTCGCGGCGGTTGCTGGTGGTTGCAGCAGAGAGAAGTGGAGCAGTGAGAGTGAGAACCGGTGAGGGCGAAAGAAAAACAAAGGGAAGAGAGGGTTGTGGTGGCCGGCGGTGGAATGTATTTGCCGGGCTGGTGGTCTGATGAGCGGATAATTTTTACGCTTTTTGGCATTGTTTTTAGGTAGTTTTTAATGTGTTTTAGTCATTTTTTATTATATTTTTATTATTTTTTTTATAAAAATTACATTTCTGGACTTTACTATGAGTTTGTGTGTTTTTCTGTGATTTCAGATAATTTCTGGCTGAAATTGAGGGAGCTGAGCAAAAATCTGATTCAGGCTGAAAAAGGACTGCTGATGTTGTTGGATTCTGACCTCCCTGCACTCGGAATGGATTTTCTGGAGCTACAGGAGTCTAATTGGTGCTCTCTCAATTGCGTTCGAAAGTAGACATCCAGGGCTTTCCAGCAATATATAATAGTCTATACTTTGCTCAAGGATAGACGACGTAAACTGGCGTTCAACACCAGTTCCATGTTGCAGTCTGGCGTTAAATGCCAGAAACCGGTTACAAGTTGGAGTTGAACGCCCAAAACAAGTTACAACCTGGCGTTTAACTCCAGAAACTGCCCAGGCACGTGTAATGCTTAAGTCTTAGTGCCAGCACACACCAAGTGGGCCCCAGAAGTGGATTTCTGCACCATCTATCTTAGTTTATTCATTTTCTGTAAACCAAGGTAGTAGTTTAGTATTTAAACAACTTTTAGAGATTTATTTTGTACCTCATGACATTTTAGATCTAAACTTTATACCTTTTGATGGCATGAGTCTCTAAACTCCATTGTTGGGGGTGAGGAGCTCTGCAGCGTCTTGATGAATTAATGCAATTATCTCTATTTTCCATTCAAACACGCTTGTTCCTATCTAAGATGTTCATTCGCGCTTCACTATGAAGAAGGTGATGATCCGTGACACTCATCACCTTCCTCAATCCATGAACGTGTGCCTGACAACCACTTTCGTTCTACATCAGATTGAATGAGTATCTCTTAGATTTCTTAATCAGAATCTTCATGGTATAAGCTAGAATTGATGGCGGCATTCATGAGAATCCGGAAAGTCTAAACCTTATCTGTGGTATTCCGAGTAGGATTCAAGGATTGAATGGATGTGACGAGCTTCAAACTCGCGATTGTTGGGCGTAGTGACAGACGCAAAAGAATCAAGGGATTCTATTCCGACATGATCGAGAACCAACAGATAATTAGCCGTGCTGTGACAGAGCATTTGGACCATTTTCACTGAGAGGACGGATGGTAGCCATTAACAACGGTGATCCACCAACACACAGCTTGCCATGGAAGGAACTTTGCACTTTTGCATGCATGAGGGAAGAGGAATATAAGAGAAAAGCTGAAATTCAGAAGACAAAGCATCTCCAAAACCCCAACATATTCTCCATTACTGCATAACAAGTAACCTTTAATTCATGCTCTCTTGTTCATTTGCAATATCCTGACTAAGAGTTGCAAGATAACCATAGCTTGCTTCAAACCAACAATCTCCGTGGGATCGACCCTTACTCACGTAAGGTATTACTTGGACGACCCAGTGCACTTGTTGGTTAGTGGTACGAGTTGTGAAAAGTGTGATTCACAATTTGTGCACTAAGTTTTTGGCGCCGTTGCCGGGGATTGTTCGAGTTTGGACAACTGACGGTTTATTTTGTTGCTTAGATTAGGATAAATTTTTCTTTTTGGTTTAGAGTCTTCTATTATTGTTTTTGGTTGAAATTATTTTTTTAAATCCTTATTTTCTCTTTTTAAATTTTTCAAAATTTTTTTTTAACTAGTAATTGAGTTTTTCTGTTTGAGTTTAGTGTCATGTTTTAAGTTTGGTGTCAACTGCATGTTTTTATTTCCCTTTAAATTTTCGAATTGCATGTTCTTTGTTCTTTCTTAATCTTCAAGTTGTTCTTGTTTATTTTCCTTGTTTGATCTTTAGTTTTTCTTGTTTTGTGATTTTTCTTGTTTTTCTTGTGCATTTTCGAATCATTAGCATCTAAAAAAAAAGATTTATTTATACCTTGTTAAAACACTTTAAATTTATAGCTCAATTGGCTAGAGCGTGGTGCTTATGTTCTTGGTAATTGGCTATCTTCTTTTTTAAAAAACTTCTTCAAAATTAACTTTCCTTTGAATAAATCTTGTGCCAAACTTCAAGTTTGGTGTTTTCTTGTTGATTTTTATTTAGTTTTCAAAAATTTTGTTTTGGTTTTCTAAAAATTTCAAAGTTTGGTGTTCTATCTTCATGTTCTTGTTGTTCTTGTGAGTCTTCAAAGTGTTCTTGAGTCTTCCTTGTGTTTTGACCTTAAAATTTTTAAGTTTGGTGTTCCTTGGTGTTTCCCTCCAAAATTTTCGAAAATAAGGAGCATTAGATCTAAAAATTTTAAGTTTTGTGTCTTTTTATTGTTTTTCTCTTTCCTCATTGAATTGAAAAATATCTTTTTCCTTTATTTTAAGTGATTTTTTGAATTTTTCTTTTAAAAATTCAGATTTCATTTTAAAAATTTTATTTTATCTTATCTTAGTTTTAAAATTTCAAAATTCAAATCTTTTTCAAAAAAATCTTATCTTATCTTATTTCAAATTCAAATTTCAAATTTCAACTACCAAAATTCAAAATTTCAAAATTTCAAATTTCAAATTTCAAATTTCAAATTTCAAAATTTAATTTTCAAATTTCAAATTTAAATTTCAAAACTTTTTAATTTAAATTCCTTATCTTCTCTTACCTAGCTTATATTATCCTCTCTAATCTCAAATCCTAAAATCAAATCTTTTTCATATCTTTTCTTTTTTTTATTTTATTTTCTTATAAGTATCTTTAATTTTAAGACGTATCTTTTTCAAAACTTCCTAACCAATTTCTCTCTCTTCATTTTTTTCGAAAATCCTCACCCACATATTTTTCAAATCTTTTTAATTAATTAATTTAGTTTTCAAGTTTCTTTTATTTCTTTTTCTTCAAATTTTCGAAATTTTAGTCAATTCTTCATTAATTTTATTTTATTTTAATTTATTTTAATTTCGGTTTTCAAAAAAAAAATTTTACAATCCACATCATCTCCCTTTCTCCATCATGGACAAAAGTGGAAATGAACAGTCCAGAAGGACTCTGGGGTCATATGCTAACCCCACTACTGCTTCATATGGGAGTAGTATCTGTATACCCTCCATCGGAGTCAGTAGCTTTGAGTTGAAACTTCAGCTCATTATCATGGTGCAGCAGAGTTGCCAGTATTCCGGTCTTCCACAGGAAGAACCTACAGAGTTTTTGGCACAATTTTTACAAATTGCTGACACAGTACATGATAAGGAAGTAGATCAGCATGTCTACAGATTATTACTATTTCCATTTGCTGTAAAAGATCAAGCTAAGAGGTGGTTAAATAACCAACCTAAAGCTAGCATGAGGACATGGAAACAGCTGACAGAAAAATTCCTGAATCAATACTTCCCTCCAAAACGAATGACACAGCTAAGGCTGGACATCCAAGGCTTTAAACAAGGAGATAATGAATCTCTTTATGATGCCTGGGAGAGATACAAAGATATGCTAAGAAAATGCCCCTCTGAAATGTTTTCAGAATGGGTGCAGTTAGACATCTTCTATTATGGGCTTACAGAGAAAGCTCAGATTTCTCTAGACCACTCAGCTGCTGGATCTATACATATGAGAAAAACAATTGAAGAAGCTCAAGAGCTCATTGATACAATTGCCAGAAATCAGCATCTGTACCTAAGCAGTGAATCTTCCATGAAAGAAGAGGCTAAAACAGTAACTACTAAACTCAGTTCTGCAGAACAAATTACAGAATTCAATCAGCAATTAGACTTTCTAACAAAACAGCTGGCCGAATTCAAGGAGATACTACAAGACACAAGAATGGCTAATCTAAATATGGAAGTACAGTTGAAGCAAACAGAACAGCAGTTATCAAAACAAATAACAAAAGAGTGCCAAGCAGTTCAATTAAGAAGTGGAAAAACACTAAATACCTCACTTCAAGGCAGCAGAAAGCCAAGAAATGAACAACCGGCTATCCAAAATCCCTCTGAGGACAGTAAGAGCCCAGAGAGGAATAACTCTGGCGTTGAAACGCCAGAAACAAGCAAGGAGTTGGCGTCAAACGCCCAATGGAAGCTCAGTTCTGGCGTTCAAACTCCAGGAACAAGTAAGGATCAGACACTCCAGCTTCCAACCCTGGCTTTCAAATGCCAGTGAGGGATCAGACACCTGCAAGTGCTGATAATAAATCCCTCAAGAAGGCTTCTCAACCTACCTCTGTAGGAGATAAACCTGAAGCAACTAAGGTTGAGGAATATAAAGCCAAGATGCCTTATCCTCAAAAACTCCACAAAGAGGAGCAGGATAAGCAATTTGCCCGCTTTGCAGACTATCTCAGGACTCTTGAAATAAAGATTTTGTTTGCAGAGGCACTTGAGCAAATACCCTCTTATGCCAAGTTCATGAAAGATATCTTGAGTCATAAGAAGGATTGGAGAGAAACTGAAAGAGTTCTCCTCACTGAAGAATGCAGTGCAGTCATTCTGAAAAGCTTCCCAGAAAAGCTTAAAGATCCCGGGAGCTTTATGATACCATGCATATTAGAGGGTAACTGCACCAACACAGCTCTATGTGATCTTGGGGCAAGCATAAACCTAATCCCTGCATCCACTATCAGAAAGCTTGGCTTGACTGAAGAGGTCAAACCAACCCGGATCTGTCTTCAACTTGCTGATGGCTCCATTAAATACCCATCAGGCATAATTGAGGACATGATTGTCAAGGTTGGGCCATTTGCCTTCCCTACTAACTTTGTAGTGCTGGAAATGGAGGAGCACAAGAGTGCAACTCTCATTCTAGGAAGACCATTCCTAGCAACTGGACGAACCCTCATTGACGTCCAAAAAGGGGAGATAACCCTGAGAGTCAATGAGGATGAGTTTAAGTTGAATGTTGTCAAAGCTATGCAATATCCAGACACATCAGACGACTGCCTGGGCGTTGATATTATTGACTCCCTAGTGGAAGAGGTCAATATGAATGAGAGTCTCGAATCAGAGCTAGAGGACAATTTTAAAGATGTTCAGCCTGATCTGGAGGAACCAAAGGAAATAAAAGAACCTCTGAAAACTCCTCAGGAAGAGGAGAAACCTCCTAAACCCGAGCTCAAACCACTACCACCATCCCTGAAATATGCATTTCTGGGAGAAGGTGACACTTTTCCTATAATCATAAGTTCTGCTTTAGGGCCACAGGAAGAGAAAGCACTAATTCAGGTGCTAAGGTGACGCTTTTTGGCATTGTTTTTAGGTAGTTTTTAATGTGTTTTAGTCACTTTTTATTATATTTTTATTAGTTTTTTTATAAAAATCACATTTATGGACTTTACTATGAGTTTGTGTGTTTTTCTTTGATTTTTCAGGTAGATTCTGGCTGAAATTGAGGGAGCTGAGCAAAAATCTGATTCAGGCTGAAAAAGGACTGCTGATGCTGTTGGATTCTGACCTCCCTGCACTCGGAATGGATTTTCTGGAGCTACAGGATTCCAATTGGCGCGCTCTCAATTGTGTTGGAAAGTAGACATCCAGGACTTTCCAGCAATATATAATAGTCCATATTTTGCTCAAGGATAGACGACGTAAACTGGCGTTCAACGCCAGTTCCATGTTGCAGTCTGGCGTTAAACGCCAGAAACAGGTTACAAGTTGGAGTTGAACGCCCAAAACAGGTTACAACCTGGCGTTTAACTCCAGAAACAGCCCAGGCACGTGTAAAGCTTAAGTTTCAGCCCCAGCACACACCAAGTGAGCCCCAGAAGTGGATTTCTGCACCATCTATCTTAGTTTATTCATTTTCTGTAAACCTAGGTTACTAGTTTAGTATTTAAACAACTTTTAGAGATTTATTTTGTACCTCATGACATTTTCGATCTGAACTTTATACCTTTTGACGATGTAAGTCTCTAAACTCCATTGTTGGGGGTGAGGAGCTCTGCAGCGTCTTGATGAATTAATGCAATTATCTCTATTTTCCATTCAAACACGCTTCTTCCTATCTAAGATGTTCATTCGCGCTTCACTATGAAGAAGGTGATGATCCGTGACACTCATCACCTTCCTCAATCCATGAACGTGTGCCTGACAACCACCTCCGTTCTACATCAGATTGAATGTGTGTCTCTTAGATTTCTTAATCAGAATCTTCATGGTATAAGCTAGAATTAATGGCGGCATTCATGAGAATCCGGAAAGTCTAAACCTTGTTTGTGGTATTCCGAGTAGGATTCAAGGATTGAATGGCTGTGACAAGCTTCAAACTCACGATTGTTGGGCGTAGTGACAGACGCAAAAGAATCAAGGGATTCTATTCCAACATGATCGAGAACTAGCAGATGATTAGCCGTGCTGTGACAGAGCATTTGGACCATTTTCACTGAGAGGATGGATGGTAGCCATTGACAACGGTGATCCACCAACACACAGCTTGCCATGGAAGGAACTTTGCACTTTTGCATGCATGAGGGAAGAGGAATACAAGAGAAAAGCTGAAATTTAGAAGACAAAGTATCTCCAAAACCCCAACATATTCTCCATTACTGCATAACAAGTAACCTTTAATTCATGCTGTCTTGTTCATTTGCAAGTCAACTGATAACCACAAATTAATATCCTGACTAAGAGTTGCAAGATAACCATAGCTTGCTTCAAACCAACAATCTCCGTGGGATCAACCCTTACTCACGTAAGGTATTACTTGGACGACCCAGTGCACTTGCTGGTTAGTGGTACGAGTTGTGAAAAGTGTGATTCACAATTTGTGCAACATGGTGGTTGAGGGGCTCGAAGGGTGGTTACGGAGGAAAGGAGGAGGAGCTGGAGCGTTGGGAGAGAAGGAAACGTTGGGGGGAAGTGCACGATTGCGCTAAGGTTCCTCGCGCCCTTGGGGTTATGGTTTTTTCATCCACGCGTGCGCGCACCGTGCATGACCGCGTGGGTGGGAGAATAAGGAAGTGGTGCGGGAGCGTCATATGCACCTGCGCGTAGATGGGAGATGTGGGAATGGGCGCGAACGCGTACGGTACGCGTCCGCGTGGGTGTGTTGGGCCAGAGACACAAAAGTGGCCCAGAGTTGGCATAACTCTCGGGTCTTTGGCCTGGGTGATGCAAAAATGCATCGACGCACGCGCGCACTGTGCGCTTGCGCGTGGATGAGTTGAGCGATGATGGGACGCGGAGGCGCCAGGTGCGCCTACACGTGGGTAGGGAAACACAAAGGGACGCGAACGCGCCATGTACGCATCCGCGTGGCTTATGGCCCAAATTTTCCCCAAAAGTGGCACAACTCTCTGGTCCTTGGCCCGGAAAGTGCGAAATACATAGCCGACGCGCGCGCAAACTGTGCGCTTGCACGTGGTTCTCTTTCTTCTCTTTTTTTTTAAAGCACCAAGAAGAGCTCATAATCCTCCCAATCTCCTCTAGGACTCTAAAACCAGCTAAAATGAAAAATCAAACATATTTTTGAATTTTTGGGGATTTTTCAAACAAATTGAGGAAACTTGCAACCCAAGCAAATACTCAATTTCAAAGAATCATCCCTAATTAAGGCACAGAGTGTATAAACAACTTAGCAAGCAGGGCAAAATATACTAACGTGGTAAGGAAGCTATATACAATGGAGCCCAATTCATTCATTCTTTATACCTACAAGAGAATGGAAAGAGTTTACCATGGTGGGGTGTCTCCCACCAAGCACTTTTAGTTTAAGTCCTTAAGTTGGACATTTGAGAGGCTCCTTGTCAAGGTGGTTTATGCTTGTATCCATCCTTGAACCTCCAAGAGTGCTTGTCCTTCAATCGGTCGTCAGAAGTTCCAACCATCTTCACCAAGCTTGGGTGAGGTTATTTCCAAGATATGAGCTCCCAAAATTGGTTTTCATGTTGTGATCCAGGGTCCCATATCTTATCTTCGCACCCATCTTCTAGTTGATCGCCTTGATTCCGTCTGGGTGACAAGAAAGCCGAATTCTCATGAAAGCACCAAACTATCCTCCTAGACCCATTTAATTGAGCACTACACCAATCCATGCTCTTTAATTTTGAGCTTCCAACCATAACGAGTCTAGATTTACAATACTAACCACTAAACATCCTCCTCTTTCGCTTAATCCCACAAAGCGCCCTAAGTTGGCCATCCGTCTCAAGCAGACCAAATTCCAGTGGAATAATAAAGCTGAGAGTTAGAAGTTTTACCCACTCAGATGAAGGATTGGATGACAACCTAGGTGGAGGAGTTCCCATTGATCTTGATAAAGCACGCTCCACTCCTGTCCATCATCTTCTAGAGGCTTCCACTACTGGGAAGGTTTTTCAAGTTCCTCCTCTTGCCAAGCTTCCTCAAGTTCACATTCTTCTTAACCAATTTCTTCTATCTCTTCCCCATCACTCTCATCATAGATAGGAGGTTTAGTGAAGTCTACTTCATCATCAAGTTTAAGCATATTGGGGAAGGACTCTTCAAACTCGAAAGGGTCATATGTTGATGCGGAATCATCATATATAAGGGGGCTTGTTGCTTGGGACACTTCTTCCAATTCTTCATTCACAATATACCTTGGAGGTTGCACATCCTCCTCAACATTGCATTCCAGTCCACTAGAAGAAGGCTCAACAAGATCATCAAGGGGATTGATCAATGTGGGCAAAAAATCACTAATGATTGAATCCACTTCTTGATCAAATTCCTTCAACTCTCTGTCCACTTTAGCAACATCACTCCCCTCTTTAACATCCCTTCCAAACTCCGTGGAAGAGGGCTCTTCAACTTGAAATTCCTTTATGTGCTCAACATATCCTAAACATCCACCCACTACTTCCTTTTGTTCGCTAATCTCTACCTTCTCCTCTTGTTGCACTTCTTGCTTTAACTCCTCTTTCTCACCATGGAGCTTCAAGTTTACTCCCTCACTAGGCTCCTTGATTTTTTCCCCATATTCAATAATGGGAGTACTTAGGATGCATGAGCTTAGGTAGGATGTTAGGTGACTCACGGCTTCTACCATGCTAGCCATCCTTGCTCTTAACTCCTTAAACTTGTTTTCATCCTCCTCTTATCGCCTTAAGATACGAGATTCAAGATCTCTCAGTTCTAACATGAAGGTTTTATCGGGAGGTAGTGGTGGAAGAGAGGGTTCATTGTTTGAGGAAAGGGTGTTGTAATTGGAAGGTGGTTCATATTGGTGAAATTCTTGAGGTGGTATGTGTGGGCTTTGTGGTCCTTGGGCGTATTGGTGTTGAAATGTTGGATATGGGTTGGGATCATATAGAGGTGGATGGTGGTAGAAGGCTTGTGAGTGTGGTATGGCTATGTTGAAGAAGGGGTTCATATGCATATGATGGTTGTGGTTGGCAACCACAATGAGGGTCATCACACACATTAGGTTGGTATGCATCTTGGAGTGGTTCTTGCTCATAGTACATTGGTGGAGGTTGATGCCATGGAGGTTGAGCAAATGCTTGAGGCTCCTCCCACCCTTGGTTGTTCCTTCCTTGATGCATGTTACCATTGTAATTTCCATCTCCTACAACATAGTTAGAACCACACTCATAGCCAAAAGGATGAGAATTCATAGTGTCAAGAGAAAATAATAATAAAAAACAAAGACTAACAAGAATTAAAGGAAACTAAGTCTTACAACTAGCAAAAACCAACAAGCAAACCAAAAATCAATCTATTCACAATATATACAATAGCCAATAACATAGCACCATTGCAATCCCCGGCAACGGCGCCATTTTGACGATAAGATTTGCTCAATGGTCTAGATTTTCTCCTTATAGAAAAGAATTACTTCGTTGTAAGCATAGCTCCAAACCAACAAACAATTCTCACATCAAAAATTTTGGTTGTCAAAAAGAACAAACTCCAAATAAGAATTAACCGGAGTATTTAGACTCCGGGTCATCTCACGAGGGATTGCAATGAAGTGGTCAATTATTGGCTATGAAGAACAGGGGGGTTTGGTTGAAAAAAAAAGGGCAATAGTATAAATGACAAGAAGAGTAAAGAGAGCAATAAAAGAAGCAATTAATAAAGAGAGACATTCATAGCAAGGGTTGAAATTATAGGCTTTCTATTCTAGTCATTAATCATACCAATACTTAACAAGAATTTATCTTATTTCGTCATCTCCAACATTGGAAGAAGGTGCAAGTTATCTTCCATGAGAGAAAGTTAAACAAGACTAGTTAATCTCAAGTCAAAAATCCTAATCAACTCACCAATTAAATTAGCAAGAGATTAGAGTCATTGAAAATGATATTAACTAACAACTCTAGATCCCCAATCTAAATTGGGTACTAATGACTCAAGATTGCCCAATTACTCTTTCCAAGCCAAGAATGCTCAAAATCTACTCTAAAGCCCAACCAAGCATTTTGTCAAACACTTGGTGGGTGTATAAGGAAAGCATAGTAAAAGTGCAAGAATTATAAAGCTACCAACTACCAATGGCAAGAAAAGTAAATCAATAACTCAAATCATCAATGAAAAGAATATCAAACATTAAATTTCATTCAATGTAAACAAATTCTAACATGAGCATTCAAAAACATAAAAGAGACATAAAAATAAAATTGGCAAGAGAACTAAGAAGAATAGAGTAGTAGAAAAAAGAATTTATGAAGGAACCAAGATAAGAGTAATTAATTCAAGATCCAAGACAATTTATCCTAAACCTAACCTAATTCTAGAGAGAAGAGGGAGCTTCTCTCTCTAGAAGACTAACTAAAGGCTCATGTTGACTAACTAATTGCTCCCCCTTTGCTTGGACTTTAATTCTACATGAAATACACTCAGAAACAAGTTGGATTTGGGCCTGGGCAGCTCAGAAATTGCCCCCAGCATTTTGCCTTTAAGTGGCCAACGTGTGAGTATCGGCGCGTACGCGCCATGTGCGTGTGCACGTCCATTAGCTGTTTCTTCATCCGCGCGTATGCGTCATGTACACGTGCGCGTTAATGTGCAATGTCATTTCTGCACGCGCACGCCTTTTACGCTTGCGCGCCCCCTGAAGCATTCCCAATCTTTGTTTCCTCATGCTTTCTCTACTTTGTATGCTTTTCTCCTCAGTTCTTCCTTCCAATACTTGCCTCATGAACCTGAAATCACTCAACAAATACATCAAAGCATCGAATGGAATTAAAGTGAATTAAAATCACCAATTTAAGGGCCTAAAGAGCATGTTTTTACACTTAAGCACAATTCAAGGGAGAATTACAAAACCATGCTATTTCGTTGAATAAATGTGGGAAAAGGTGATAAAATTTCCTAAAATAAGCACAAGATAAACCACGAAATCGGGGTTTATCAGCTAACCAGTAAAAACCATGAAGCTTCACTACGGAATCTAGAGAGGCAAATTGGCCAATTGTCCAAGCAAACAGTGGCAGAAAGAGCACCCAATGCATTACCAAGTGACACCATTTCCAATCCAAAAGAAGAATGCAAAGCAATCCAATTAAGGAGTGGAAGAACCTTGTTAAATGACAAAGAAACTAACAAGAGGCCAGTTGAGAATGATGAGGCTAGCAGCAAGGAAGAAGTGACACTCAAATACAAGCAAGACCAAGAAAAGCTCAAGGAGAAAGAGGAACAACCACAAACTTCAAAGAAGGGAAAACAAGTGATGGAGGAGCAATCACAAGAACAGAGGAAAATGGTGAAGCCTTACACTCCTCCTCTACCATATCCTCAAAGATTTCAGAAGGAGATCAAGGATCAACAATTTCCTAAGTTCCTAGAAGTTTTCAAGAAGCTGGAAATCAATATTTTACTTGCTGAAGCATTGGAGCAGATGCCTCTGTATGCAAAATTCCTAAAGGAGCTTATCAACAAGAAGAGGAGCTTGAATGAAAAAGAGACAGTGATCTTGATACAAGAATGCAGTGCAATGATCCAAGAAGGCATCCCACCAAAACTCAAAGACCCTAGGAGCTTCTTCTTGCCTTGTACCATTGGTAACATAATCATTGACAAGGCACTGTGTGATTTAGGATCCAGTATCAACCTGATGCCTTTGTCTATGATGAGAAGGCTATCTATAGAAGAAGTGAAGCCTACACAGATGTCATTGGAGCTAGCAGATAGATCTCTGGTAATTCCCAAGGGGGTGTTTGAAAATCTCTTGGTCAGAGTAGGGAAATTCATATTTCCAGCAGATTTTGTAATCCTGGACTTAGGTGAAGAGGGGAATGACTCTATTATATTGGGAAGACCTTTTCTGGCCATAGTAAGGGCTATCATTGATATGGAACAAGGAGAAATGACTTTGAGGGTAAATGATGAGAAGATCACTCTAAATGTCTTCCAAGAAATACAATATACTGTTGAAGAGAAAAGCTGCATGAGGGCTAAAGAAGAAGACTTGCTTTGGAAAGAAAAACCCCGTGAAGCACTCATCAGCTCACCTGTGAAGCAAGAGATGGACAGTGGAGAAGAAAAAAGGGAAAGGAAGATGTAAAGAATGAGAAGAGAAGGCAGGAAGAAAGTGAAGAGTTGATCATAAGGAAGATAGACCCTGATATAAAGCCTGCTGTAAAGACAGAAGAGCCACCAAAGAAAGGAAAGAAGAGCAAGAAAAGGATTCCAAAAGGGTGGAGAAACAAAAAAATCCCAACAGAAGAATTCTCTAAAGGAGACAAAGTGCAATTAATATACCAACAGTTAGAGACAGGCCCACAAAATGATAATTATTACACTGTCAATAAGATCCTCTCATTGGAGTATATAGAGATTGATCATCAAGGCACGGGAAGAAGGCTCACAGTGAGAGGGGACAAAATCATCAACCACCCTAACAAGGACCCAATGTCAAGCTAGTGACAATAAAAGAGCACTCTATGGGAGGCAACCCATGATTTAATATCCTTGCTTTTGTTTTAATTTCAATAATTAATGGTTCTTCTAGCATAAATTTGGGCTCTCATGAGCAGATTTGATAACTGCACACATCATTCTGAAGCATATGTTTGATTCCTAAGTTTGGTGTGCCTAAAGGGACTTTAAAATAGCTTTTCAAGCATGCTGATCATATAACCATTTTAGGATATATACTCATTCATTCAAATGAATTATATAGCCAAACATTAAGTTTGGTGTCTACATATGCTATAAATTTCAAAGAAAATCACTTCTGCTCAAAGGCTCAAATTCATAAATAGATAAACCATATATTGCATCATTTTATGAGTTTATTGTATTAAGGTAGAAAATAAAGTGTTCCTTATAATGAATATACTAATTATGATAGACATTCATTAGGTTTCACATGAAGCACTTAGTAGAAAACAAGTTTGGTGTTCACCAAAATTTTGTTCAATTCCTAAGGGACATAGTTGGTTTTTCATAAATAAGAAATATATAGAAAATTTTGTTTTTCTTTATTACTCTTTACTTGATAACCACCACCGTATTGAATTTAAAGTTTGAGCTCACTATTGCCTTGATTCACGTAGATAGGAATGATGAAATTTGAGAAAAGGACAAAACTCATGCATGTACGGTTGTCCCAAGGAGAAAAGCAAGTCACATGTGCATGTTTGGAAAGCATAACACTGCATGAATCAGCACCTAGGAGGCCGAACCATGTGCCCAATGAAGGAGCAATCCTTGTCTTCATTCATCTTTACATGCAAGTCGTCTATTCCATGAATTTTCAATAAAGGCATGCTCAATCCTCACCCTTCATTGCTACATAACCAAACCACCAATTCCTTTCTCCAACAATGCCTTCCCGTGTATAAATTGGCAGCAACACCTCCTTAAGCCACATACCATTGCTTTCTTCATAAAAGTCATCCATAACATCTACATCATTCCTCCCTTACCCAAAGACATCACACAAAACCCAATTTCTTCTTCCCTCCATCCTAAACCGTGCCTTAACCAAATTTCATTCTTTCTTCTCCCTTCTTTCCTAATTCATGGCTTCATCAAGTTCCAAGAGAAGAAAAGAAAAAGAACCAGCTGTACCCAAACCACCAACCTATGATACCAAGAGATTTAAGTCTCAATTTCATGAATCAAGATATCACAGGTTAATGGAATAAAAAAAGTCATTCCAAAGTTGGGTTTCAGATGGAAAGATGGAGAATACCCCATCATGAGAAGAATAACTGGGGAGGAGATGGGAACTTCTAGGTGAACCTCTCACAGACATAAGTGCAACCATGATAAGGGAGTTCTATGCAAATGCTGTGAGGTCAAGCAAGACCAGTCCTCCCTACAAGAGCTACGTCAGGGGGGTTGAGGTAGATTTCAGCCCACTATCCATCATGAGAGTCTTACAGATAAGAGTGATACCCTATGGAGAACCCAGCTTTGATGAAAGAATTGCAGGTGAGAATGATCCTGATGAGATACTACATGGTTTATGCTTTGAAGGCAAAGACTGGAAAAGGGACTCAGAGGGGGCTCCAAGTCGCTTGAAGAGAATTGATCTCATACCTGAGGCCAATGGGTGGTATGAGATAGTGAGAAGGTCCATACTCCCAATTGGAAATACATCTGAAGTCACAATAAAGAGAGCAATTCTGACATATTGCATACTTAGGGGGGGAGAAGTCAATGTCCCACAGCTCATAGCAGATAACATTCAAGAGATGGCTGAGGATACTGGAAAATCAAGCAGACTTGGTCACCCAAGTACCATTCTGAGGCTGTGTAATAGAGTAGGAGTACTCTTTTAGGATGCAGATACATATCGGGTAAAAGGAGGCAGAGGAATCACCAAGCAAAAAATGGATGGTATCACTGAAATCAAGGAGGAGAGAAGAGCTTAAGGAAGAAGGAAGAGACCACAAATGGAGGGAGAACAAGCTTCTGGTGCAATGGACTTAAGCCAAATGCAAAGAGCCATTGAAGAAATGTCTCAACAATATATGAGAGCACAAGAGAAACAACAGGAGCAATATTAGAAGCAACAAGAGCAGTACCTGAAAGCCCAAGAGCAACAAGAGCATTGGCAGCAGCAAATGATGGAGAAGCAAGAAAACTTCCAGCTCAAGATGTTGGATCAATAGAGAGAGTTTCAAGCAAGAACTCTTGATTGGCAAAGGGAACAATCATCACACTCTCAAGAATCATTTAATAGAGTGTCCCTACAACAAGCCAAGTAAGGAGAGTACATCCAAAATCTGTACCAATGGAAGAATACATATCATACAATTGGAGAGCATAGGAACTTGGACAGACTGGAGTATGATATAGAAACTCAAACAAAGTTAGATTATGTAGTCAGTGGCATGCCAATATTGAACCAAGAGATCAAGCCATATGTTTAATGCCAAGAATTGGTAGACCATCAGAGAGCAAAATCCAAGAACAATGCAGCACACATACAATAAGGATTGAAGGATGCTGGGCTCTGGGATCAGGTAGACCACATTTGGGATCGTAGATGCCCTGTGGAGGAACCCCAAGAGACAAGCAAGAAGTGAAAGAAGAAAGGAGAATCCAACAGAGGAAAAGAGCACAACAACTAGAGTTGGTGGAGTCCCTTTTATAGTTTTAATTAAATAAGGATGATGCATATCTGAAACATGATATGCCTCCAAATATTTTATATTCTGCACTTTCATATCTTGAGTAGATTTCTTATTAGGATCTGCATTATGCCTGTTATCACTCATCTGCATTAAATTCTTTCTTGTTTCCCTTTTGCATCAATAAGAGAAAATGTTTGAAATAGAAAGTGATTGTCCAATGTAGTAGGAATTAGAATAAAGATTTGTGGTGGTAATTGCTTGATTAGATGATAAGCTTAATAATAAAAGCTGTAGAATAGAATGTCTTTTGTAGTGTGAACTTAGTTACTGTTATAAAACCTTCAATTAATGAACATCCCTGGAAATTGAAGAAAAGTAAGAAGGAAAAAGAAAAGAAAAGCCAAGGATTGGCAACAAAAATAAAAGAAACAAACAATAAGGCTAGAGACCAATAGCTTGGACCTTAGGACATATGTCTGTGGTGCTTCTTGTACTAGGATATGCTTGGACAATTAGGTTCTAAGGAGTCTTTTAAAACTTGGTAACTTGGATTAACTAATCCGGGATTACTGATGAGCGGATAATTTATACGCTTTTTGGCATTGTTTTTACATAGTTTTTAGTAGGATTTAGTTAGTTTTTACTATATTTTTATTAGTTTTTAAATAAAAATCACATTTCTAGACTTTACTATGAGTTTGTGTATTTTTCTGTGATTTTAGGAAATTTTTTGCTGAAATTGAGAGACTTGAGCAAAAATCTGATTCAGAGGCAGAAGAAGGACTGCAGATGCTGTTGGATTCTGACCTCCCTGCAATCGAAATAGATTTTTTGGAGCTACAGAAACCCAATTGGCACACTCTCAATTGCGTTGGAAAGTAGCCATCCAGGGCTTTCCAGCAATATATAATTATCCATACTTTTCCCGAGTTTTGATGACGCAAACTGGCGTTCAAATGCCAACTTTCTACCCTATTCTGGAGTTAAACGCCAGAAACAGGTTGCAAATCAGAGTTAAACGCTAGAAACAGGCTACAACCTGACATTTAACTCCAAAAAGAGTCTCTACACATGAAAGCTCAATGCTCAGCCTAAGCACACACCAAGTGGGCCCGGAAGTGGATTTTTGCATCATTTACTTACTTTCTGTAACCCTAGCTACTAGTTTAGTATAAAAACTACTTTTAGTGATTTGTTTTTACGTATTTTGGATAATTTTATGTTTAGAGATCATGTTTAGGGGGCTGGCCATTCGGCCATGACTGGACCACTTTCACTTATGTATTTTTCAATGGTGGAGTTTCTACACCCCACAGATTAAGGTGTGGAGCTCTGCTGTTCCTCATGAATTAATGTAAAGTACTATTGTTTTTCTATTCAATTCAAGCTTATTCTTATTCCAAGATATTCACTCGTGCTTCAACCGGATGAATGTGATGATCCGTGACACTCATCATCATTCTCTCCTATGAACACGTGCCTGACAACCACTTCCGTTCTATCTGCAATAGCTTGAGCGTTTATCTCTTGGGCTCCTGGTTCAGATCAGAGTCTTCGTGGTATAAGCTAGAATTATTGGCGGTCATTCTTGAGATCCAGAAAGTCTAAACCTTGTCGGTGGTATTTCGAGTAGGCTCTGGGATGGGATGACTGTGACGAGCTTCAAACTCGCGAGTGTTGGGCATAGTGACAGACGCAAAAGGATCAATGGATCGTATTCCAACAGGATCGAGAATCGACAGATGATTAGCCGTGCGGTGACAGCGCATTTGGACCATTTTCACTGAGAGGACAGGAAGTAGCCATTGACAACGGTGATGCCCAACATACAGCTTGCCATGGAAAGGAGTATGAATGATTGGATGAAGGCAGTAGGAAAGCAGAGATTCAGAAGGAACAAAGCATCTTCATACGCTTATCCAAAATTTCACCAATGAATTACATAAGTATTTCTATCTTATTTTATTTATATTTTAATTATCAAAATTCCATAACCATTTGAATCAGCCTGACTGAGATTTAGAAGATGACCATAGCTTGCTTCAAGCCGACAATCTCCGTGGGATCGACCCTTACTCACGTAAGGTTTATTACTTGGACGACCCAGTGCACTTGCTGGTTAGTTATGCGGAGTTGTGAAAAAGAGTTGAGATTACAATTGTGCGTACCAAGTTGTTGGCACCATTCAGATCACAATTTCCTGCACCAATTTTTTGGCGCCATTGCCGGGGATTGTTCGAGTTTGGGCAACTGACGGTTCATCTTGTTGCTCAGATTAGGTAATTTTATTTTAATTTTAAGCTTCTTGTTTTTATTTTTATTTTCGAAAAATTTTTTCAAAAAAATAAATTATTCTATGACTTCAGAATTTTTAAGAATGAATTCTTGAGTTTTATAATGATCTGTTGAAGTCTGGCTGGCTGTGAAGCCATTTCTAATCTTTTGGACCGAGGTTTCAATTCAGCTGTTGTATGCCTGATTTGTATGCTAAAGCTTGGCTGGCCATTGGCCATGTCTAGTGTTTTGGACCGGAGCTTTCACTAAAAGCTTGGCTGGCTAGTAAGCCATGTCTAATTCCTGGACTGGAGTTTTAGACTAACATTGCATGATTCCTGGAATTCTTATTAGAAATTTTGAATTTCTTTATTTTGCTTTTCCTAATTAATTTTTGAAAAATACAAAAAAATTTAATTAAATCATAAAACCAAAAATATTTTGTGTTTCTTGTTTGAGTCTAGTGTCAAATTCTAAGTTTGGTGTCAATTGCATCTTTTTAATTTTTCTTAAAATTTTCGAAAACTCATGTGTTCTTCATGATCTTCAAGTTGTTCTTGATGATGGTCTTCGTTTATTCTTGTGATTTTCTTGTTTTGCATTTGTTGTTGTTTTTCATATGCATTTTCAATTTGTTAGTGTCTAAAGTTTGAAAATTTCTAAGTTTGGTGTCTTGCATGTGTGTCTTTTCTTAAAAATTTTCAAAAATAAGTTCTTGATGTTCATCTTGATCTTCAAAGTGTTCTTGGTGTTCATCTTGGCATTCAAAGTGTTCTTGCATGCATTGTGTGTTTTGATTCATGATTCTCATGTTTTGAGTCTTTTCATTGTTTTTCTCTTTCATCATTAAAAATTCAAAAATAAAAAAAATATATTTCCCTTTTTCTTCTCATAAAATTCGAATATTTGAGTTGACTTTTTAAAAAATTTTTAAAATCTAGTTGTTTCTTATGAGTCAAATCAAATTTTCAATTTAAAAATCTTATCTTTTCAAAACCTTTTTAAAAATCAATTCTTTCTCATTTTCTTATATTTTCGAAAACTTTTAAAAATGATTTTCAAAATCTTTTTCTTAATTTCATTTCATAATTTCAAAATCTTTACTAACAATTAATGTGATTGATTCAAAAAATTTTAAAGTTTGTTACTTGCCTATTAAGAAAGGTTCAATCTTTAAATTTTAGAATCATATCTTTTTGTTTCTTGTTAGTCAAGTAATTATCTTTAATTTCAAAAATCAAATATTTTTAAGTTTCTTTTTCAAATTCCTTTTCAAATTAAATTTCAATCATATCTTTCAAACATATATTTTTCAAAATCAATTTCAAAATCTTTTCTAACTTCTCATCTTTTCAAAATTTGATTTTCAAATCTTTTTCAATTAACTACTTAACTTTTCAGTTTGATTTTAAAAGTTATCTATTTCAATCATATCTTTTTCAAAACCACCTAACTAATTTTCTCTCTCTAATTTTCGAAAACTCCTACCCACTTTTTCAAAATTCCTTTTAATTAACTAATTGTTTCAAATTTTAATTTTAATTTTATTCCTCTTTTTAATTTTCAAATTCTAACTAATATTTGAAATAAAAACAAAAATATTTTCTTTTTATTTTAAATTAAATTCGACTTCTCTCCCCCTCTCACATCTCCTTCTATTTATCTACTAACACTTCTCTCCCACCCAAAATTCGAACCCCATCTTCTCTGTGTTCGAATTTTTCTCTTTTCCTTCTTCTATTCTTCTCTTCTTAAACTCACATAAGGAATCTCTATACTGTGACATAGAGGATTCCATATTTTCTTTTCTGTTCTCTTCTTTTTCATATGAGTAGGAACAAGGATAAGAATATTCTTGTTGAAGCTGATCCTGAACCTGAAAGTACTCTGAAGAGGAAGCTAAGGGATGCTAAAGCACAACTCTCTGGAGAGAACCTGACAGAAATTTTTGAAAAAGAGGGAGACATGGCCAAACCTAATAACAATGGTGGAGATGCAAGGAAGATTCTTGGTGACTTTATTGCACCCTCTTCTAACTTCTATGGAAGAAGCATCTCACTTCCTGCAATTGGAGCAAACAAATTTGAGCTTAAGCCTCAATTAGTTTTTCTGATGCAGCAGAACTGCAACTTTCATGGACTTCTAATGGAAGATCCTCATCAGTTTTTAGCTGATTTCTTGCAAATCTGTAACACTGTCAAGACCAATGGAGTTGATCCCGAGGTCTACAGGCTTATACTTTTCCCTTTTGCTGTAAGAGACAGAGCTAGAACATGGTTGGATTCACAACCTAAGGATAGCCTAAACTCTTGGGATAAGCTGGTCAGTGCTTTCATGGCCAAATTCTTTCCACCTCAAAAGATGAGCAAACTTAGAGTGGAAATCCAAACCTTCAGACAGAAGGAAGGAGAATCCCTCTATGAAGCTTGGAAAAGATATAAGCAACTGATCAAAAGGTGTCCTACTGACATGCTTCCAGAATGGAGCATCATAAGTATATTCTATGATGGTCTGTCTGAGTTGTCAAAAATGTCATTGGACTATTCTACAGGAGGATATCTTCACGTGAAAACCCCTGCAGAAGCTCAGGAACTCATTGAAATTGTTGCAAATAACCAGTTCATGTACACCTCTGAGAGAAATCCTATGAACAATGGGACGCCTCAGAAAAAGGGAGTTCTTGAAATTGTTACTCTGAATGCCATATTAGCTCAGAACAAAATATTGACTCAGCAAGTCAATATGATTTCTCAGAGTCTGAATGGATTGCAAGCTGCATCCAACAGTACTAAAGAAGCATCTTCTGAAGAAGAAGCTTATGATCCTGAGAACCCTGCAATGGCAGAGGTGAATTACATGGGAGAACCCTATGGAAACACCTATAATCCTTCAAGGAGAAATCATCCAAACTTCTAATGGAAGGACCAACAGAAGCCTCAACAAGGCTTCAATAATAATGGTGGAAGAAATAGGTTTAACAATAGCAAGCCTTTTCCATCATCTTCTCAGTAACAGACAGAGAATTCTGAACAGAGCCATTCTAGCCTGGCAAACATAGTCTCTGATCAATCCAAGGCCACACTAAGTTTCATGAATGAAACAAGGTCCTCCATTAGAAATTTGGAGGCACAGGTGGGCCAGCTGAGTAAGAAGATTATTGAAACTCCTCCCAGTACTCTCCCAAGTAATATAGAAGAAAATCCCAAGAGAGAGTGCAAGGCCATAACTGATGCCAAGACATCTTAGCCTATTTTTACTAGTCTTTTTCCTTTGTTTTTAATAGGTTTTATACACTTTCTTGAGTTACAAGTAAGCCATTTGGGTAGAAATTCATATGTATTTGGATTCAATCAACCATGAGTAAATTAATGCATTTTCATGAGATTTTGTGCTATAATTGCTTATATGTCAAGGATGATAAGAAGTCTCATGATTTTAGCATAGCTTTGATGCTTTTGTTCATTGGTCACATGTGACCAAAAGGCTTGGAGGAAGGTTGAAGAAAGGGGATGGCAGCAATGGAAATGAAGGCAGCAAAACCACCCTGGGAAGAGCTCAAGTTTATGTCAACGTTTGCCTCAAACTTGAGGTTAAACGTTGGCTTAAGAACAAGCCTTGGAGAAGCCAACGTTTGCACCAACGTTTACCTCAAACTTGAGGTCAAACTTGGTTCAAAATTATACCCTAGAGAAGCCAAAGTTTATGCCAACGTTTGCCTCAAACTTGAGGTCAAACGTTGGTGCAACAATAAGCCCTGGAGAAGCGAAAGTTTGCGCCAACGTTTGACCTCAAGTTTGAGGTCAAACGTTGGCTCAAAAACTAACCCTGGGGGAAGCAACGTTTGCGCCAACGTTTACCTCAAAATTGAGGTCAAACGTTGGCTCACAAAGACACCAGGGAAGGCTTAACATTTGCGCCAACGTTTGCCTCAAACTTGAGGTCAAACGTTGGCACAATTACTATACCAGGGGGACTTAAACTTTGCGCCAACGTTTGCCTCAAACTTGAGGCCAAACGTTGGCAACAACATGGCCTTGGAGGGAGCACGTTTGAGCTCACGTTTGACCTCAAACGTGAGTGATAGAAAGAGCACCGTTCTGTATAAGGTTAACACTCCAACATTTGAGTTAAAGTTTGCCTCAAACTTTGACTCAAACTTAAAGGCTCCAAAGTTCAAATTGCAAATGGATTTCTTTCCATGTCCGAGAGCAATCAACTAAGGCTATCTTTAATTCGATTCCATCAAGGCCAAGGCCTAAATTCAAGGCTTAATGATCAAAAGAAGGAAGTGTATAAATAGAAGTTAGTTTGATTTAGAATAGGGGAGAACTTTTACTTTGAACTTTTTAACTCTGCTAGAACTTTTCTTTCTGTAACTTTGATTTTGGAACTTGGAGGAGAATTGTATTCTCTTCCTCTCTGGGTTTCTTGTTTACTTTACTGCAAAGCTTTACTTGAGTCTTGGGTGTTGAGAAATGAGGAAATTCTATCTCAATTTCACCTTGAGATCTCTCTCTGTTTTCGTTTCACTGCACCATTGGAGAAATTGAAATTTGAATTTACTTTTTTTACTATTTGATCTTAAATTCTCTTGCAATTGATCTTTGAATTGGATCAAGGAAGGTAGTAAGATCTAGACTTGGTTTTCTAGTCTCTTGACCCCTGAGATCCTGCATTTTTCTTTCTGTTTATCTGCTGATGTTTCTTGAAGCTGATTTACTTTTCTGTTTGAAATCAATCTCAAATTAATTCATCCTTTATTCTCCTGTTCATTGCAATTTACTTTTCTTTATTTAATTTCTGCACTCCCAATTCCCAATTCCTTTTATAATTCAAGCAATTTATATTTCTTGCACTTTAAGTTTCCGTCATTTACATTTCTTGCAATCTAAGTTTCTGCAATTTATATTACTTGCACTTTAAGATTCAGCTTCTTTACTTTCTCTGTCCTTTAATTTACAGTCAATTACTCCTCTCCTTTTACAATTCATGCAATTTAGTTTCTGTTAAATACAAATCACTCAAATCAACTCTTGTTCGCTTGACTAAGTCAACTACTAAACTAAAATTGCTCAATCCTTCAATCCCTGTGGGATCGACCTCACTCACGTGAGTTATTATTACTTTATGCGACCCGGTACACTTGCCGGTGAGTTTTATGTTGGATCGTTTTCCATGCATCAAGTTTTTGGCAGCGTTGCTGGGGATTGATTAGATTGACAATGATTAAGTAAGGTGGTGGTCTAGATTAAGCACTTTTTCTTTTTCTTTTTACTAAGCATACTAACTGTTTGAATTTTTACTTAAGCTAACACTAACTTCACTCTAGCAATAGAGTGTTTAATTTTGGTTCCTGGTTCTGTGTTTATGTCAGGAGGAAGAAGAGATGAATCCACACCTTTTGATCCTGAAACACTTTGGAGATTGAGAAGAGAACCAAGAAATGGAGGAAAATCCAACAAATCCACAAGTGGGAGTGTCCAACGACAATGGTCAGCCCCAAAGGAGGGTATTGGCTTTATATACATTTGCTAATCCAAGGCATTGTGGGAGTAGCATCATTACCCCAAATGTCGATGCAAATAACTTTGAATTGAAGCCCCGACTTATCACATTGGTGCAAAATAATTGCTCATACGGAGGAAGTCCTTTGGAGCATCCAAACCAGCATCTCTCTACTTTCTTGAGAATTTGTGATACTGTGAAATCTAATGGTGTGCATCCAGAAACATATAAATTGCTTCTGTTCCTGTTCTCATTGAGGGATAAAGCTGCTCAATGGCTTGAAACCTTTCCACAAGGTAGCATCACTAGCTGGGAGTATCTAGTAAATAAATTCTTGGCTAAGTTCTACCCACCTCAAAGAATCATCAGGCTTAAGATTGAGGTGCAAACTTTCACACAGATGGATGCAGAATCGTTGTATGATGCCTGGGAGAGATAACAAGGCCTTAATCAGGAAGTGTCCCCCAGAAATGTTTAGTGAGTGGGATAGACTCCAAAACTTCTATGAAGGGTTGACCCAGAAAGCTCAGGAAGCATTAGATCATTCAGCAGGAGGCTCAATGCAGCTAATGAAGACAGTAGAGGAAGCCCAAAACCTCATAGAGATGGTGGCAAATAATCAATACTTCTTTGCTCATCAAAGACAACGCCAACCAGCCCAGAAAAGAGGTGTATTGGAGCTGGAAGGTGTGGATACCATCTTTAAAGTGATGCATCAACAAATTCAGCAATAATTTGAGCAGATGGCTAAGAAAATTGATGGACTGCAAATCGCTGCAGTAAATACACAAAGCCAATCTCAAACCTCACATGGGTGGAAGCAATTTGAAGAAAGTTTTGGGACATTCAATTATGAGCAACAAAGCCCTGAGCAGGTGCAATGCATGAATAACACTTCAAGTTTATTTCAACACAATTTTCATGGTGATGCACACAAGACACCCTGGAAGACTCATTCTAATTCAAGGTGGGGTGAGCATCAGAATCAAGGACAAAGGGACTTCAACTCTGGCAGCCTCAGCAACACAAACACCCATAACCATTCATCTAATAATACTAACCAATTCAAAAATTCACAAAACCACCAGAATAACTTGTCAACATCTACATTCCACCCACAAAATACCCTCGCAAATGGTTCAAATAATTTCCAGCAACAACCATCTCATTTTACAAAACCACAACCAAACCTTGAGAGGCATATGGAGCAAATGGCTAAGCAAATTTCAGAAATGGGTGAGAAGAGAGCAACTACCTTCCCCAATGTCACTGAAGTGGGAAGAGTGCAAAGTGGGAAGAGTGCAAAGCAATCATAGTGGAAAGTGAGAAGACTGGGGAGAAGGAAGCCATCAATCAGGAAAAACACAACAGAGAAGTTCCACAAAAAAAAGACAGAAGAGAGAAGTGAAGAGGATAGAAAGACCAAGAATGCAAAAAGCTCAAAGAGAGACAAGAACATCCTTGAGCCACAGCTACAAGAGAAGAAGGAAGGGGTGAAGTCATATGTCCCCAAACTTCTATACCCTCAAAGGTTTCGGAGAGAAAACGAGGATAAGCAATACTCAAAAATCCTGGATATATTCAAGACTCTCAGCATCAATATTCATTTCTTAGAAGCACTTGAATAGATGCCTTTATATGCCAAATTTATGATAGAAGTACTCACAAAGAAAAGATCCCTGAAGGAAGGACATATTGTTGAGATGACAAAGGAATGTAGTGCTATCCTCCAAAGAGAGTTGCCAGAGAAGAAAGATGATCATGGGAGTTTTTACATACCTTGCACCATAGGAAACATAACAATTGAGAAGTCATTCTGTGACCTCGGTGCAAGCATAAACTTCATGCCTTTGTCCCTAATGAGGAAACTTCAAATTTCTGAGCTGAAGTCCACACGAATAGTTCTCCAAATGGCTGACAAATCCATTAAACAAGCACTCGAAGTTGTGGAGAATGTGTTGGTAAAAGTGGGAAAATTCTTTCTCCCTGCTGACTTTGTTATCTCAGATATAGAAGAAGACCCTAAAACTCCCATCATCCTGGGAAGGCCTTTCCGAGCTACGGGCAGAGCATTGATAGATGTTAAAAATGGAGAATTGTTGCTGAGAGTGCATGATGAGCACCTAGCATTTCATGTTTTTAAAATCCTGTATGAGCCCACTCAAGAAGAAGATTGTATGAAGGATAAGGCCAGGGATCAAAGCTTGAAGGAGGCATTCAATGAGTTAACTCCAAGTCTTTGAAATCCATGCTTGAAAGAAGTAGAAATGGTGCAACAGACCAAAGAAATCAAGGAGGAACTAGATCCAAAACCTCCAGATGAGAACCGCAAAACTCCAGATAAAGAACCACCAAGGCATGACTTATCTCCTGAGAAAGAAGAGAAGAAGAAGAGGCCGAAAGGGTGGAGAAACAAGAAAATCCCCACTGAAGGCTTCTCACCAGGGGATAAAGTGATGTTGAACACCCAACCAATGAAGGTGTGTCCACCATTATCTGAGTACTATACTGTGAACCGGATCCTTTCACTTAAACATCTAGAAATCATCAAAGAGGAGACCGGAAGGAAGTTCACAGTAAGAGGAGAAAAGCTAAGGCACTATGCTTTTCAGCCTGCATGATCAAAGAACAAGATGTCAAGCTAGTGACAATAAAGAAGCGCTTGTTGGGAGGCAACCCAACCTGAGGTAGTTCACTTTTCATAGCTATTTCAATAAAAGGGTTAATTAGATTTATCTATATTGCAAGGAGCTAAGTTTGGTGTTACACACCAAAATAAATTAAGAAGAGAATGAAGGATTCTAAGTTTGGTGTTCCACCAAAATCTCATTTAAAAGCACATTCTCACCTTCTGCATACATGGCTGCTAGCTCCGAGCAATCAGATAAACCAATTAACCAATTGTTTACTTTTTAGCTTTTCTAGTTATTATTACCTTTAGCGAAGACAAAAGGATTTTACATATAGCTAACCTGTTGCATCAGAGGCATTGGCAAGGAATTAAGTTTGGTGTTCCCACACCAAAATAAGTTTGAAAGCCATCTTAAATTCATGTATATTAACCATATAGTTAAGGGCTTGAGAAGCAAGCCACTTTTGAGAATTATGCAGGAAAACATTCAATCGGTGGAGGGAGCCTGCATAATTGTCCAAGGAAATGCAACAAGGAGAGATAATGATGACAGAAAAAGAGCTAAGAAGACATTCCCAACAGGTCGTATTGATACTTAATCCTTGCTGCTTTGAAGTACTTTAATTTGAAAATTCCTATATGTCTTACTAAAGTATTCATTTGGTTGCAAGTGAAATTGTTTGTCAAGAATGCTGATCTGCATAATAATTGTCATCCTTCATTACCTTGAATTTTGTTTTGTTTCCCATGTGCCTGAATAAAAGAGAAATGTTTGAATTAGGAAGTAAATATCCAATGTTGCATAAGTTAGAATGAAAGTTAGTGGTGGTATTTGTTAATTTAATGCATGGTTCAAGAAATAAATGCTGCATAATGATATGTTCTTTGAAGAAGGAACTAGCTTGCTGTTATGAAGGCTTGTATCATTAAAGATCCCTTGAGAATGAAATAAAACAGAAAGAAAAAGAAAGAGAAAAAGCCAAAAGTGGCAAAGAAAACAAACAATAAGGCTAGGCACCAATAGCTTGGACCCTAGGACACATGCCTGTGGTATTTTTGTATTAGGATATGCTTGGACGAGTAAGTTCTGAGGAGTATTTCAAAACTTGGCCACTTAGATCAACTGATTTGGGATTGCCAACTGAATGTCCACAATAAAGAGCAACCTAGCTACAAAACACTTAGTTATCCGAAGAGATGCTGGGCATCAATGATCCTAGGAAGAAAAGGGTGAGCCATGTGTTTGTGGTGAAGGAATGTTGAGCAAAAATTAAGCCAAAGGCTGCTGCAACATTTGCCACCAAGCCTTCATAGAATAATAAGCTCTCTGAGCAAAACAAAGAAGGAAAAGTTAGCAAGGAAACAAGCCAAAGTAAAGCCTTGTAGCAGCAAACTTAGTAAACCTTTGAAGAAACATCTCTTATGTAACAGCAAGCAATAAATGAACCACCATTGTATGCATACAAACCCCATGGACTAAATTCAACTATATGCTCAATAAGGATATGCACACTTCTCTGTTTCATGTCATTCTCTCTTATGTTTGATGCTTGCTTGGGGACAAGCAAGATTTAAGTTTGGTGTTGTGATGTCAAGGCATCTTAGCCTAGTTTTACTAGTCTTTTTCCTTTGTTTTTAATAGGTTTTATACACTTTCTTGAGTTACAAGTAGCCATTCGGGTAGAAATTCGTATGTATTTGGATTCAATCAACCATGAGAAAATTGATGCATTTTCATAAGATTTTGTGCTATAATTGCTTATATGTCAAGGATGATAAGAAGTCTCATGATTTAAGCATAGCTTTGAGGCATTTGTTGATTGATGACAGGTGACCAAAAGGCTTGGAGGAAGGTTGAAGAAAGAGGATGGCAGTAATGGAAATTAAGGCAGCAAAACCACCCTGGGAAGAGCTCAAGTTTGTGCCAACGTTTGTCTCAAACTTGAGGTCAATTGTTGGCTTAAGAACAACCCTTGGAGAAGCCAACGTTTGCACCAACGTTTGCCTTAAACTTGAGGTCAAACGTTGGTTCAAAATTATACCCTGGAGAAGCCAAAGTTTGCGCCAACTTTTGCCTCAAACTTGAGGTCAAAAGTTGGTGCAACAACAAGCCCTGGAGAAGCCAAAGTTTGCGTCAACGTTTGCCTCAAACTTGAGGTCAAATGTTGGCTCAAAAACTAACCCTGGGGGAAGCAACGTTTGCGCCAACGTTTGCCTCAAACTTGAGGTCAAACGTTGGCTCACAAAGACACCAAGGGAGGCTTAACGTTTGCGCCAACGTTTGCCTCAAACTTGAGGTCAAACGTTGGCACAATTACTATACCAGGGGGACTTAAAGTTTGTGCCAATGTTTGCCTCAAACTTGAGGTCAAACGTTAGCTGCAACATGGCCTTGGAGGGAGCATGTTTGAGCTCACGTTTGACCTCAAACGTGAACTCAAACGTGAGTGACAGAAAGAGCACCGTTCTGCATAAGGCTAACACTCTAACGTTTGAGTTAAAGTTTGCCTCAAACTTTGACTCAAACTTAAAGGCTCCAAAGTCCAAATTGCAAACGGATTTCTTTCCAAGTCCAAGAGCAATCAACTAAGGCTATCTTCAATCCAATTCCATCAAGGCCAAGGCCTAAATTCAAGGCTTAATGATCAAAAGAAGGAAGTGTATAAATAGAAGTTAGTTTGATTTAGAATAGGGGAGAACTTTTACTTTGAACTTTTTACCTCTGTTAGAATTTTTCTTTCTGTAACTTTGATTTTGGATCTTGGAGAAGAATTGAATTCTTTTCCTCTCTGGGTTTCTTGTTTACTTTACTGCAAAGCTTTACTTGAGTCTTGGGTGTTGAGAATTGAGGAAATTCTGTCTCAATCTCACCTTGAGATCTCTCTCTGTTTTCGTTTCACTGCACCATTGGAGAAATTGAAATTTGAATTTACTTTTTTTTACTGTTTGATCTTAAATTCTCTTGCAATTGATCTTTGAATTGGATCAAGGAAGGTAGTGAGATCTAGACTTGGTTTTCTAGTCTCTTGACCCCTGAGATCCTGCATTTTTCTTTCTATTTATTTGCTAATGTTTCTTGAAGCTGATTTACTTTTCTGTTTGAAATCAATCTCAAATTAATTCATCCTTTATTCTCTTGTTCATTGCAATTTACTTTTCTTTGTTTAATTTCTGCACTTCCAATTCTCAATTCCTTTTATAATTCAAGCAATTTACATTTCTTGCAGTTTAAGATTCAGCTTCTTTACTTTCTCTGTCCTTTAATTTACAGTCAATTACCCCTCTCCTTTTACAATTCATGCAATTTAGTTTTTTGTCAAATACAAATCACTCAAATCAACTCTTGTTCGCTTGGCTAAATCAACCACTAAACTAAAATTGCTCAATCCTTCAATCCCTGTGGGATCGACCTCACTCACGTGAGTTATTATTACTTGATGCGACCCGGTACACTTGCCGGTGAGTTTTGTGTTGGATCGTTTTCCCCACATCAATAACCATGACCAACATGGCCGAACCTGGAGAGAGTGAGGAGGACGTGAGTCCCAGTGAGAAAAGCCTCCTGGGACATCCTCTGGACAAAAAGGAGTTTCCCTTTGAGGAACCAAAGGAATCTGAGGCTCATACAGAGACCATAAAGATTCCATTGAACTTCCTTCTGCCATTCATGAGCTCTGATGAATATTCTTCCTCTGAAGAGGATGAAGACATCACTGAAGAGCAAGTTGCTAAGTATCTAGGAGCAATCATCAAGCTGAATGCCAAGTTATTTGGTAATGAGACTTGGGAGGATGAACCACCCTTGTTCACCAATGAACTAAATGCATTAATGAGGCGGACATTACCTCAGAAGAAACTGGATCCTAGAAAATTCTTCATAGCTTGTACCATAGGCACCATGACCTTTGAGAAGGCTCTGTGTGACCTGGGGTCAGGAATAAAACTCATGCCACTCTCTGTAATGGAGAAACTAGGAATCTTTGAGGTACAAGCTGCAAGAATCTCACTAGAGATGGCAGACAAATCAATAAAACAGGCTTATGGACTAGTAGAGGACGTGCTAGTAAAGGTTGAAGGCCTTTATATCCCTGCTGATTTCATAATCCTAGACACTGGGAAGGATGAGGATGAATCCATCATCCTTGGCAGACCCTTCCTAGCCACAGCAAAAGCTGTGATTGATGTTGACAGAGGAGAGTTGGTCCTTCAGTTGAATGAGGACTACCTTGTATTTAAGACTCAGGGTTCTCCTTCTATAACCATAGAGAGGAAGCATGAAAAGTTTCTGTCAATACAGAGTCAAACAAAACCCCCACATTCAAACTCTAAGTTTGGTGTTGGGAGGCCCCAGCCCTGCTCTGATTATCTGTGAGGCTCCATGAGAGCTCACTGTCAAGCTATTGATATTAAAGAAGCGCTTATTGGGAGGCAACCCAATGTTATTTAATTATATCTATTTATTTTCCATTGTTATTTTATATTTTCTTTAGGTTGATGATCATGTGAAGTCACAAAAACAACTGAAAAATCAAAAACAGAATGAAAAACAACATTAAAAATAGCTCACCCTGGAGGAAGAGCTTACTGGCATTTAAATTCCAGTAAGAGTAGCAGAATGGGCGTTAAACGCCCAGTCTGGCACCATTTTGGGCATTTAACACCAGAAACAGGCACCAGACTGGCATTTAATGCCAGAACAGAGCATCTACTTTGCATTTAACGCCAAGAATGGGAGAAAAGCTGGCGTTAAATGCCAGAAACAAGCAGCAACCTGGCGTTTAACGCTAGAAGTGCACTCTAACGGCGTTTTGCACGCCTAAATGGAGCATGGATGTTAAGTCCTTGACCCCTCAGGATCTGTGGACCCACAGGATCCCTACCTACCCCACCTCTTCTTCTCTCCTCTTCACACCCTTTCATAACACTCTTCCCCAAATACCCTTCACCAATCACCTCTATACCCCTTCCCCAAATACTCTTCACCACTCACATCCATCCACTCTTCCCCAAAAACCCCACCTACCTCCAAATTCAAAAATCATTTCCTCCCAAACCCAACCCTAATACACGAAACATAACCCTTCCCCCCACCCCTATATAAACCCCTCAACACTACCTCATTTTCACACATTACAAACACTTCTTCTCCCCCTTGGCCGAATACACACTTCCCCACTACTTTTTTTCTTCTTTTGCTCGGGGATGAGCAAACATTTTAAGTTTGGTGTGGTAAAAGCATTGCTTTTTGTTTTTCCATAACCATTAATGGCACCTAAGGCCAAAGAAACCTCAAGAACTCTACAAGGTGGCTGACAAGTCATCCACTTTGGCAAGGTTAGCCTTTCCTCACCTCATTTGCCACCTCTGCAATTCGGCTGGGATTGACATAGAGGGAGACACCCTCATTGATGAGGACAAGCCCATCACTAAGAAAAGGATGGAGCAAACAAGAGAGCCCACTCATAAACCTCAATAAGAGCATGACGAAATTCCTCATCAAGAAATTCCTGAGATGCCTCAAGGGATGCACTTTTCTCTACAAAACTATTGGGAGCAAATCAACACCTCCCTAAGAGAATTAAGTTCCAACATGGGACAACTAAGGATGGAGCACCAAGAGCACTCCATCATTCTCCATGAGATTAGAGAAGATCAAAGAGCTATGAGGGAGGAGCAACAAAGACAAGGAAGAGACATAAAGGAGCTCAAGAACACCATTGGTTCTTCAAGAGGAAGAAGACTCCACCCTCACTAAGGTGGATCCGTTCCTTAATCTCCTTGTCTATTTAATTTTGCTGTTTCGTTCTCTATGCTTTATTTTTATTTATGTTTGTGTCTTATTACATGATCATTAGTGTCTAGTATCTATGCCTTAAAGTTATGAATGTCCTATGAATTTATCACCTTTCTTAAATGAAAAATGTTCTAAAAACAAAAGAACAAAAAGTACATGATTTTGAATTCATCCTTGAAATTCGTTTAATTATTTTGATGTCGTGACAATACTTTTTGTTTTCTGAATGAATGCTTGAACAGTACATATGTCTTTTGAATTTGTTGTTTATGAATGTTAAAACTGTTGGCTCTTGAAAGAATAATGAAAAAGAAGAACTGTTATTGATGATCTGAAAAATCATAAAATTGATTTTTGAAGCAAGAAAAAGCAGTGAATACAAGGCTTGCGAAAAAAAGAGAGAAAGCAAGCAGAAAAAGCCAAAAGCTCTTTAAACTAAAAGGCAAGAGCAAAAAGCCAATAACCCTTTAAACTAAAAGGCAAGGGTAAAAAGGATCCAAGGCTTTGAGCATCAGTGGATAGGAGGGCCCGAAGGAATAAAATCATGGCCTAAGCGGCTAAACCAAGTTGTCCCTAACCATGTGCTTGTGGTGTGAAGGTGTCAAGTGAAAAGCTTGAGACTAAGTGGTTAAAGTCGAGGTCCAAAGAAAAAAAAAAGAGTGTGCTTAAGAACCCCGGACACCTCTAATTAGGGACTTTAGCAAAGCTGAGTCACAATCTGAAAAGGTTCACCCAGTTATGTGTCTGTGGCATTTATGTATTCGGTGGTAATACGGGAAAACAAAGTGCTTAGGGCCATGGCCAAGACTCATAAAGTAGCTATGTTCAAGAATCAACATACTGAACTAGGAGAATCAATAACACTATCTGAATTCTAAGTTTTTATAGATGCCAATCATTCTGAACTTCAAAGGATAGAGTGAGATGCCAAAACTGTTCAGAGGTAAAAAGCTACTAGTCCCGCTCATCTAATTGGAGCTAAGTTTTACTGATATTTTGGAATTTATAGTATATTCTCTTCTTTTTATCCTATTTGATTTTTAGTTGCTTGGGGACAAGCAACAATTTAAGTTTGGTGTTGTGATGAGCGGATAATTTATACGCTTTTTGGCATTAATTTTACATAGTTTTTAGTATGATTTGGTTAGTTTTTAGTATATTTTTATTAGTTTTTAAATAAAAATCATATTTCTGGACTTTACTATGAGTTTGTGTGTTTTTCTGTGATTTCAGGTAATTTCTGGCTGAAATTGAGGGACTTGAGCAAAAATCTGATTCAGAGGATGAAGAAGGACTGCAGATGTTGTTGGATTCTGACCTCCCTGCACTCGAAATGGATTTTCTGAAGCTATAGAAACCCAATTGGCGTGCTCTCAATTGCGTTGGAAAGTAGACATCCAGGAATTTTCAGCAATATATAATAGTCCATACTTTGCCTGAGTTTTGATGACACAAACGGGCGTTCAAACACCAACTTCCTGCCCTATTCTGGAGTTAAACGCCAGAAACAGGTTGCAAATCAGAGTTAAACGCCAGAAACAGGCTACAACCTGGTGTTTAACTCCAAAAAGAGTCTCTACACATGAAAGCTCAATGCTCAGCCCAAGCACACACCAAGTGGGCCCGGAAGTGGATTTCTGCATCATTTACTTACTTTCTGTAACCCTAGCTACTAGTTTAGTATAAAAACTACTTTTAGTGATTTATTTTTACATCTTTTGGATAATTTTATGTTCAGAGATCACGTTTAGAGGGCTGGCCATTCGGCCATGCCTGGACCACTTTCACTTATGTATTTTTCAACGGTGGAGTTTCTACACCCCACATATTAGGGTGTGGAGCTCTGCTGTTCCTCATGAATTAATGCAAAGTACTATTGTTTTTCTATTCAATTCAAGCTTATTCTTATTCCAAGATATTCACTCGTACTTCAACCTGATGAATGTGATGATCCGTGACACTCATCATCATTCTCGCCTATAAACGCGTGCCTGACAACCACTTCTGTTCTATATGCAATAGCTTGAGCGTTTATCTCTTGGGCTCCTGGTTCAGATCAGAGTCTTCGTTGTATAAGCTAGAATTATTGGCGGTCATTCTTGAGATCTGGAAAGTCTAAACCTTGTCTGTGGTATTCTGAGTAGGATCTAGGATGGGATGACTGTGACGAGCTTCAAACTCGCGAGTGTTAGGCGTAGTGACAGACGCAAAAGGATCAATGGATCCTATTCCAACATGATCGAGAACCGACAGATGATTAGCCGTACGGTGACAGCGCATTTGGACCATTTTCACTGAGAAGACGGGAAGTAGCCATTGACAACGGTGATACCCAACATACAGCTTACCATGGAAAGGAGTATGAATGATTGGATGAAGGCAGTAGGAGAGCAGAGATTCAGAAAGAACAAAGCATCTTCATACACTTATCTGAAATTTCACCAATGAATTACATAAGTATTTCTATCTTATTTTCTTTATATTTTAATTATCAAAATCCCATAACCATTTGAATCTGCCTGACTGAGATTTACAAGATGACCATAGCTTGCTTCAAGCCGACAATCTTTGTGGGATCGACCCTTACTCACGTAAGGTTTATTATTTGGACGACCCAGTGCACTTGCTGGTTAGTTGTGCGGAGTTGTGAAAAAGATTTGAGATTACAATTGTGCGTACCAAGTTGTTGGCGCCATTAAGATCACAATTTCGTGCACCAATTACCAACCGAAAGTCCATTATCAAGAGCAACCTAGCTACAAAGCATTTAGTGATCGAAAGAGATGCTGGGCATCAATGTTCCTAAGAAAAATTGTGAGCCAAGTGTCTGTAGTGAAGAGGTGTTGAGAAAAATTGAGTCAAAAGGCTGTTGCAACACTTGACACTGAGTTATCATTGAAAAATAAGTTTCTGAGCAAAAGAAAGAAGGAAAAATCTAACAGGGATCAATCAAAGAACAAGGAATTATAGCAGCAACTCAAGTGAATCCTCAAAGAGACATTTCAAATCTATCAGCAAAGAATAATTGAGCTGCATTTTGTCTGCGTAAAACCCCATGGTCCAAATTCAATTACCTGCTAAATAAGGATATATATATATACTTCTTTGTTTCATTTCATTTCTTCTCATGTTAGTGCTTGCTTGGGGACAACCAAGATTGAAGTTGTTGTTGTGATGACAAGTCATCTTATGCTAATTTTACAAGCATTTTTCATTTGTTTCATTAGGTTTTATGCATTTTCTTGCACAATAAGTAAGTGATTGGAGTGGAATTTCATGGTTATTTTGAATGAATCAAACATCATTTATTTTACACAAAATCATAAGGTTTATGATAGAATTAATTGATTTTATAAATGATGGAAAGATCTTGTGATTTTGGTGAGACTTTGTGAAAAACCCCAATTTTGTGGTTTATATTGTGTAGAATTTGGGGGGTTTTGTTAATATTTTTCACACTTATCCACAAGAATTGCATGGTTTTGTGTTCTCTTTCTAATATTGCTCCATGATGAAAAACATGCTTCTTTTTCCTTAGAATTGCTATATTTTGATCCTCTTTTATTACCATTCGATGCCGTGACGTGTTTGTTGAGTGATTTCAGAATTTATAGGGCAAGGATGGCCTAGAAGAGAGAAAGAAAGCATGCACAAGAGGAAGGAACATGAAGATTTGGATTTTGGGAATTTCAGCATAGGCGCGCACGCGTGGATGTGGACAGCTGGAAGCGGCGTGCAAAGATCGGTGCATCCGCGTAGATTAGAGAAATCCACACTGGCGCGCATGCGTACATGGCGCGCACGTGTGGATCACAAAATCAATCGGCGCGCACGCACGCATGGCGCGTACGCGCGACAAGCTGCACGTGACCTCATTAAAGAAAATTGTGCCTGGTGATTTCTGAGGCTCAAGAGGACCAAATTCAAGCTGGTTCTGCATGGAAAAGACCCAAGGATGCTAGGGGGAAAGGGGGGATCATTCATTCACACTTAGACACAATTTTAGCTAGTTTTTGGTTCTTGTTATTCTAGAGAGAGAAACCCTTATTTCTCTCTAGATCTAGTTTGATTTGATCTTCCCTTGTTGAATTCTGAATTGGATCTTGTTAATTACTAGTTTTGATTGTTTAATTTGAATCCCTTAGCATAATTTTGTTTAGATCTTGTGTTAGATTTATGTTTTCTTGTCAATTGTCATTTTATACCCATTTCATGAGTCTTGTGAATCTTGAATTGCTAATGTTACATTGATGATTTTCATGATTAATTGTGTTGTTTGAGTGATTGTATATTGATAATTGTTAGTGGGTACTTGCTAATTTCAATTTAATTGCACTTTGAATATGTCTTTTAGTAATGCTTACCATGTGTTTGATGAAATGTTTCCTTTGAGTATGGAGTAGTTGAAGAACTGAAGATTGATGGTTTAGAAGTTATAGTAAATTCTCGTTGCGAGTATAGTTACTAAACCAAGCAATCAACCTTTCTTACAAACGTTTTGGTTGTCACAAGTAACAAACCCCTTTAAAATTGATAACCGAGTATTTAAACCTCGGGTCATCTTCTCAAGAAATTGCAGGGAAGTATGTTCTTATTATCGGCTATGAGTTTGTAAATTGGGGTTTTGGAGTTTGGGCAATGGGCACAGGTATATTTATAAATTAAAGCAATAAAAATAAATAAGAGATTTTATGTAATTAAATAAAAAGCCTTAATTAGGAGAGATTAACCGGAAGTTCTATCCTTGTTGGATTTTTCTCAAGATTAATTGATAATTGAAGGTTACTTCTACTTAGTTATCCTTTACCAAGTAAAGTAAAAGAAAGTCAAGTAAGTTGGAAGTCTACTTCTATTCACGAGTTCTAATCCTCTCCCTTGGGAAGTATTGGTGTTAGTGACTAGAGAGCCAGCCAACGATAAATCCAATTACAATTTAACTCTTGAGTAATTCAACTCAAGGGTCTCCGAATATTAATCAACTCTAAAATCAAGTTAGGATCCAACTTAGAACATTAATTAATAACAAACAATAGAAGAAGTGATAAATCTGAAATACCTCAATTATATTAAATAAAATATTCAAATCTTAACATGGAAAAGTTCATAAGCCAATTAGGCAACATAACTAATACAAGCATTAAAATATCTGAAAATAAGAGATAAATATAAAGTAAAAGAAATATTGAACCTGATGAAGAGTTGAATCCTAAATCCTTTAAGAGGAATCCTAATCCTAAAACCTAAGAGAGAGGAGAGAACCTCTCTCTCTAAAAACTACATCTAAATTATGAAAAGCATGATTATGAATGGATGCATTCCCCTACTTTATAGCCTCTAATCTGTGTTTTCTGGGCCGAGAACTGGGTTAGAAACAGCCCAGAATTCGCTGGTTGCGAATTCGTACACGCTGATTTTTCGTCACTGCGACGCGTCCGCGTGGAGCGCGCATTCGCGTCACCTATCGTCAGAGTAACTATAGCATATTATATATCAAATCGAAGCCCCAGACGTTAGCTTTTCAACGCAACTGAAACTGCATCATTTGGACCTCCGTAGCTAAAGTTATAGCCATTTGAGTGCGAAGAGGTCAGGCTGGACAGCTTAGCAATTTCTCAAACTTCTTGTATTCCTTCTACTTTTGCATGCTTCCTTTCCATCCTCTGAGCCATTCCTGCCCTGTAATCTCTGAAATCACTTAACACACATATCAAGGCATCTAATGGTAATACGAGAGGATTAAACATAGGGAACTTAAGGCCAAAGAAGCATGTTTTCAATCAAAGCACATAATTAGGAAGGCAAATGTAAAACTATGCAAATAGTATGAATAAGTGGGTAAAGAGTTGATAAAAACCACTCAATTGAGCACAAGATAAACCATAAAATAGTGGTTTATTAGTAGTTCTCTTTACTCTTGGCCTAGGCTAAGGGAATTGGGTAAACTTGAGTCATTGGGTCTAATGGATTTGATGATTTGGGAACCCTTAGTGGTTAATTTGATAACCATTGACACTAGCCTACTACTAAGTCAATTAGTAGCTAGGTTAGACCTTATGGGTTAATGTTGACTAAACCATTTACCATAATTCAAGTATAGAAGTAGACTTAATGAGTTTGGTTCCTCATAATTGTCAAGATATGGTTATTAGACAAGGATAGTGACCCCAATTCCCATGTCTAGCCAAGAGTTGCTTTATTATTCATATTTGAAAACCCCAAAAATCCTAATTGCTTTGTCTTGGTCATGGTTATTTGGTTAGTCTTAGAGTAGAATTATATTGGATGTTATCTTATTAGTTTGGAATTGCTCACATCTTGCTTTAGTTGTTTGAATTAGTTTCTTGCACTTCAAGATTACTTGCTTGTTAGGATTCTTAGTTTAATTTCTTGCTCATGACTTGCAACCCCGGAATTCTAACCAATGTGGAAGCACATGTTTGCCCATTCCTTGTAAGACGATCCGAGGTTTGAATACTTCGGTTATTTTTATTGGGGTTGAACTTGTTACAACCAATTCCTTCAAAATTTGATCCGCGGATTTTTTGTTGGTTGAGGGCTATACTTGCAACGCGAAAATCTGGTGAAATTTCTTACCGACGGCATTCTGTGGCCATCAAATTTTTGGCGCTGTTGTCGGGGAATGGTTGCAACATATGCCTTGATATTGGTTATGTGAATATGTGAATATTGTAGATAGTTTACTTTCTTTCAATATTTATCTATAGTTTAGATTTCTTTTGTATATGTGCTATGACTCCCAAGTTTGATGACTCGGTCTCAACCGAATTCTAGCTTAGCCAAGTTTGACCCTGAGATTGAAAGAACTTTGTTACATACTCGGTAAGCTAGACAGCGGTTGGACTATATGGCTAGTACTTCAACCTCTCTTGAGGAACATACCGAATCACTAGATGGTACCGAGAGTGACTTGGAGTCCGCTACTTCTTATTCTTCTATTGGCACTACTATTACATCTTTGAATTCTACAGGTGAACCATACATGGCGGAGCCACGACGGATCACTTTGCATGAGCAAGGAGCTCCGGATATCATACTTCAACCTTTGCAAGCAAGGTATCCCAACCTTGATCCAAACTTTGAGTTGAAAAGTAGCTTGATACATCTACTTCCTAAGTATCATGGGTTGCTGGGTCAAGACCCCATCCGACATCTAAGAGACTTTCAAGTTGCTTGTTCTACGGCTCAAAAGCATGGAGCTGATTAGTTGGCTATTATGGTTTCTGCCTTTCCCTTCTCCCTTAAAGGGCAAGCAAAAACATGGTTTTATTCGCTACCGGATGAGATTGTGATCAATTGGGATTTCTTGAGAAGAGAGTTTCTAGATAAGTTCTTCCCACCGGAGAAGACCGATTACGTCTGAAAGGAGATCTCGGGTATAATGCAAAGGGACCAAGAGAGTTTATATGAGTATTGGACTCGGTTCAAGAGGTTACTAGAATCTTGTCCACACCATGGATTGAACACTCACTTGCTCATTAGTTACTTCACCGGAGGTCTTTGTGTGGAAGATAGAAGATTGCTCGCCGCTTCTAGTAGTGGTTCCCTTTCAAAAAACAAGACAGAGGGAGAAGCTTAGAAATTGATAAATAATGTTGCCGAGGCTACACAACATGTAAGGGTGAGAAGTAATCCTCTCAAGGGTGTGGTAGAACCATCCCCTTCTGAAGCAAGCTTGACCAAAGCGCTTGGGGACATGACCATTATCCTCACGCAAATACAAAAAGATCAAAAGTAATACTACTCCATCCAAGCTATCCAAGCCCCACCCTCAGTTGCTCAACTTGAAGGCCCTCCTGGAATTTGTGGTTTGTGCACTAGCACCACACATTACACCGATCAATGCCATCAAATTCAAGAGGAGCACGCCCTTGTCATGGCCAATGTAAATTACAACAACCGTCCGCCCTATCCTTCTCAAGGCCAAAACAACTACTCTCATGGTAGTAATCAAAACCAAGGGTGGAGGGATAATGCACAAAGGAGCAATCAAAACCAAAGATGGAACAACTCTTCTTATCATCACAATAACAACCAATCTTCATCCCAATACCACCATAGCAACAATAACCACCAAGCCAACCAAAATCACCACAACCAAACCTAAAGCAACTACACCAAATACCAAGCACCACACCATAGACAACAATCCAACCAAACCTCTTCATCTTCCACCAATCAAGTTGATGAGCTTAGAGCTGCTATGGAGAAACGGGACGAGAGCAACAAGGCTCAATTTGATGCCTTGGGCGCTCAATTGTCCAACCTCGCCGACATGCTTTCAAAGATGTCCATGTCCTCCTCCAACAACAACACCAACCAACCCTCAAGCTCTTCTAACCTTCCATCCCAACCCCTTCCAAACCCCAAGGCGGTCTCAATGCTATCACTCTACGGTTGGGGCTACATTGGAGGAGATACCTCCTAGGGTCATGGAAGACATTCATGAGTAATAAGTGGTTGTTGAAGCTCCACATGAAGAAGAGGAGGTAGACAAAAGGCATGAGGAAGAAGGAGTAAGCCTTAAGGAACCGAAGAGGAAAGCTATAGTGGATGAGTCCATTCCTATCCCATTCCCTTCCATGGTGAAGAAAGCAAAGAAGACCCCGGAATTTGATTTGAACATGCTTCAAGTGTTCAAGAAGGTCGAGGTAACCATACCACTTCTTGATGCTATCTAACAAATTCCGAAATATGCAAAATTTTTGAAAGATTTGTGTACACACAAGGATAGGATAGGAGAGTTGGAGACATTATCCTTGGGTAGTTCGATTTCTTCCTTGATGGAGCCTATTCCAAAAAAATGGGGTGACCCTGGGCCTTGTTTGGTGTCTTGTTGTATTGGTGGGCGCACTTTTCATGACTGTATGTGTGATCTAGGAGCTTGCGTAAGCATCATGCCGCTTTCTATCTTTGTGCGGTTGAATTTAGCTCCATTAAAGAAGTCGGCGGCAAAATTTGCCTTACTCGATAAAAGTGTGATCACTGTGATGGGAATAGCAGAAGATGTACTTGTGGCGATCAAAGACTTGGTCTTTCCAGTTGACTTTTACATCCTTGAAATGCCTCTAATAGAAAATAGAAGCTCATCCTCCGTTCTACTTGGTAGACCCTTCCTTAAGACCTCTAAATTCAAGTTAGATGCCTTCACCGGCACATATTCTTTTGAGGTTGGAGACAAGACTATCAAGTTCAAATTGGAAGAAACCATGAAGCACCCTCCCGAAGAGCATTCCGTTCTTCGATGTGATGTAATCGATGAAGTGGTAGCGAAAGTGCGAAAAGAAGACTACAACAAATTATGCTACCCTATTGTTGAAGGAACAAATGACCAAGAGGATGAACAAGAGAAAGTTGTTGAGAATGAACTCCATGAGCTTGATGAAAAGGAACCTCAGCTTGAGGCAAAGAGTGAACTGAAGCCTCTTCCATCTCATTTGAAGTATGCTTTCTTAGAGGACAACCAAAAGTTTCCAGTCATTATTGCTAGTGAGCTTTCTAGTGAAGAAGAAGGGAAGCTCCTAGATGTTCTAAGAAAGTACAAGAAGGCAATTGGTTGGAGCCTAGCCAATATTGTGAGAATTGACCCTCGCAAGTGCATGCATCGTATCTTTCTCCAAGAGGGAGCTTGGCCGGTTAGGCAACCGCAAAGGAGACTCAACCCAACCATCCTCGATGTGGTAAAGAAAGAGGTCACTAGGCTACTTGATGCGGCTATCATATACCCAATTTCTGACAGTGAGTAGGTGAGCCCGGTCCAGGTTATTCCCAAGAAATCGGGCATCACTGTGGTTAAAAGGGACGACGGTGAAGTGGTCACCAAGAGAATACAAAACGTGTGGCGAGTGTGCATCAATTATAGAAGATTAAATGCCGCTACAAGGAAGGACCACTACCCTTTGCCCTTTATCGATCAGATGTTGGACCGTTTGGCGGGTAAATCCCATTATTGTTTTCTTGATGGATTTACTGGTTACTTCCAGATTCACATTGCCCCTGAGGATCAGGAAAAGACCACATTCACTTGCCCTTTCGGCACCTTTGCCTACAAAAGGATGCCATTTGGACTATGTAATGCACCTGCTACTTTTCAGCGGTGTATGACGAGTGTCTTTTCCGATTTGATGGAGAATTGTTTGGAAGTCTTTATGGATGACTTCAGTGTTTATGGAACTTCATTTGATTGTTGCTTAGAGAACTTGGCCAAGGTCTTAGCTAGATATGTTGACACTAACCTTGTCTTGAATTTTGAAAAATGCCACTTTATGGTGAGACAAGGCATAGTGTTAGGACATGTAGTATCTAGTGAAGGCATTTCTGTAGACCCGGCCAAAGTTGATGTTATCACCACTTTACCTCACCCCTCATCTGTGAGGGAGTTCCACTCATTTTTGGGACATGCAGGATTCTACAGACGCTTTATTAAAGATTTCAACAAGATTGCTTTGCCATTGTCGCGCCTACTCCAAAAAGATGTGGACTTCGAGTTTGACAGTGCATATGTGAGTGCGTTTGAAGAGTTAAGGAGAGTTCTTACCACAACACCGATTGTGCGAGGCCCCAACTGGACGCTACTATTTGAGATAATGTGCGACGCGTCAAACCATGCTGTAGGTGCCGCCCTTGCACAGCGCGATGGTAAACTCCCTTATGTCATTGCTTACTCTTCTAAAACATTGGATGGAGCACAATCCAACTATACCATTACAGAAAAGGAACTCCTAGCTATTGTTCATGCTATAGATAAATTCATATCTTATTTGCTAGGGTCCAAGATAGTGGTATACACGGATCATGCAGCTTTGAAGTACTTATTAACAAAGAATGAGTCAAAACCTATACTCATACGTTGGATCTTGCTTTTGCGAGAATTCGACATTGAGATTAGGGACCGGAGTGGGTCTCAAAACTTAGTTACGGATCATTTAAGCCGCCTTTAGAATTTAAAATTTGACCAATTTCCGATCGGTGACTCTTTTCCATTGGATAGTTTGCATGCTGTGTCGGGTAGCTTTCCTTGGTTTGCACCAATGGCGAACTACTTGGTTGCAAAAATCTTCCCTCCTAGCTTTTCTAAACACCAAAGAGACAAAGGAGTGATTCCAAATACTACATTTGGGATGACCCTCACTTGTAGAGGAGGGGAGTGGACCAAGTAATTCGAAGATGTGTCCCGGAATCTGAAATCCAACCCATTCTTGAAGCTTGCCATTCATCCGAATGTGGTGGCCACTTTGGCCCACAGTGGACAGCTAAAAAGGTGTTGGATTGTGGATTCTGGTGGCCAACCTTATTCAAGGATTCTAATTGGTTCTATGTGTCTTGCCATCAGTGTCAGAAGTCGGGAAACACATCCCAAAGGGATGAGATGCCTCAGCAATCTATGTTGTTCTGTGAGATATTTGATGTGTCTTTATGGGACCGTTCCCTAACTCAAGTGGGTATCTATATATTCTGTTAGCGGTTGACTACGTGTCAAAGTGGGTAGAAGCAATACCTACCCGCCTTGATGACGCCAACACCATCATTTCTTTTATTAGGAATAACATTGTATGTTGTTATGGGTTGCCACGAGCAATCCTGAGCGACCAAGGATCCCACTTTTGTAACAGGAAAGTAGAGGCACTGCTAAAGTGCTATGGGGTGTTGCATAAGGTTGCCACTGCTTATCACCCACAGACTAACGGACAAGCGGAAGTGTCCAACCGGGAGATTAAGAGAATATTGGAGAAGGTGGCCAATCCACAAAAGAAAGACTGGAGCCTCCGGTTAGGACATGCACTATGGGCGTATAGGACTGCCTACAAGACTCCGTTGGGGATGAGTCCCTTCCGGATCGTCTATGGTATGGCATGCCACCTTCCGGTGGAGATTGAGCATAAAGCCTATTGGGCAGTAAAGTAGTGCAACATGGATTTAACCAAGGCGAGTGTGGCCAGGAAATTACAGCTAGAGGAGCTCGAGTGTTTGAGGAATGAAGCATATGAGAATGCCCGGATCTACAAGGAAAAGACTAAAGCATTTCATGACCATCACATCCGGAAGAAGGATTTTCAAGAAGGTGATGAGGTTCTCCTCTACAACTCGAGGCTTAGATTCATGCCTGGCAATCTCCGTTCTAGATGGGAAGGACGCTTCAAGGTGAAGGAGATAAAGCCCTTTGGGGTGGTGGAATTGTTTGATCCTATAAGTGAAGCAACTTTCAAGGTGAATGGACATAGAGTGAAGAAGTACCATGGCTACAAGCTCCCAAAAGAGCTAGAGGTGTTCCTACTAATGGATGCACCTAGAGGAGGAGAAGCTTAAGCGACTGACTGGTGGAGGAAATTGTGATTACACCTTGATTATGTAAAATTCATTGCTCTTTCTTTCCCTGGTAATTGCGCTAAAAACATGATGCTAATACCATGGTTCACAACTTCGCACAACTAACCAGCAAGTGCACTGGGTCGTCCAAGTAATACCTTACGTGAGTAAGGGTCGAATCCCACGGAGATTGTTGGTATGAAGCAAGCTATAGTCACCTTGTAAATCTCAGTCAGGCAGATATAAAATAGTAATGGGGTTTTCAAAAATAACTAATAGAATAAGGATATAAATACTTATGTAAATCATTGGTGAGAATTTTAGATAAGCGTATGGAGATGCATTCGTTCCTCTGAACCTCCGCTTTCCTGCTGTCTTCATCCAATCAATCTTACTCCTTTCTATGGCTAGCTTTATGTAAGGATGTCACCGGTGTCAATGGCTACTTTCCATCTCTCTCGGGAAAATGATCCAAATGCTCTGTCACAGCACGGCTAATCATCTGGAGGCATCACCTTTGTCGTTGGTTGCATCCTATTCCTCCTTGTGAAAATGGTCCGATGCACTGTCACTGCATGGCTAATCATCTGGAGGTTCTCGATCATACTGGAATAGGATTTACTATCCTTTTGCGTCTGTCACTACGCCCAGCACTCGCGAGTTTGAAGCTCGTCACAGTCATTCAATCCCAGAATCCTACTCGGAATACCACGGACAAGGTTTAGACTTTCCGGATTCTCATGAATGCCGCCATCAATCTAGCTTATACCACGAAGATCCCAATATCTCGGACTCGGTCCCCTGTATTAGTAATCTAAGAGATATTCATTCAATCGGAGGTAGAACGGGAGTGGTTGTCAGGCACACGTTCATAGGGAATGATGATGATTGTCACATTGACCACATTCAGGTTGAAGTGCGAATGAATATCTTAGAAGTGGAATAAGTTGAATTGAATAGAAAACAGTAGTACTTTGCATTAATCTTTGAGGAACAGCAGAGCTCCACACCTTAATCTATGGAGTGTAGAAGCTCTGCCGTTGAAAATACATAAGTGAAGGTCCAGGCATGGCCGAGAGGCCAGCCCTCAAAACGTGATCAATAGATCAAAAGATAATCCAAAGATGTCTAATACAATAGTAAAAGGTCCTATTTATAATAAACTAGCTACTACGGTTTACAGAAGTAAGTGATTGATGCATAAATCCACTTCCGGGGCCCACTTGGTGTGTGCTTGGGCTGAGCTTGAGTGTTACAGGTGTAGAGGTCATTCCTGGAGTTGAACGCCAGTTTTGGTGCCAGTTTGGGCGTTGAACTCCACTTTGCAACTTGTTTCTGGCGCTGGACGCCAGAATTGGGCAGAGAACTGGCATTGAACGCCAGTTTGCGTCATCTAATCTTGGACAAAGTATAAACTATTATACATTGATGGAAAGCCCTGGATGTCTACTTTTGAACGCAATTAGAAGCGCGCCATTTCAAGTTCTGTAGCTCCAGAAAATCCCCTTGGAGTGCAGGGAGGTCAGAATCCAATAGCATCAACAGTCCTTCTTCAACCTCTGAATCTGATTTTTGCTCAAGTCCCTCAATTTCAGCCAGAAATTACCTGAAATCACAGAAAAACACACAAACTCATAGTAAAGTCCAGAAATGTGAATTTAACATAAAAACTAATGAAAACATCCCTAAAAGTAACTAGATTCTACTAAAAACATACTAAAAACAATGCCAAAAAGCATATAAATTATCCGCTCATCACAACACCAAACTTAAATTGTTGCTTGTCCCCAAGCAACTGAAAATCAAATAGGATAAAAAGAAGAGAATATACTATAAATTCCAAACTATCAATGAAATATAGCTCCAATCAAATGAGCGGGACTTATAGCTTTTTGCCTCTTGAATAGTTCTGGCATCTCACTTTATCCATTGAGGTTCACAATGATTGGCATCTATAAGAACTCAGAGTTCAGATAGTGTTATTGATTCTCCTAGTTCAGTATGATGATTCTTGAACACAGCTATTTTATGAGTCTTGGCCGTGGCCCTAAGCACTTTGTTTTCCAGTATTACCACCGGATACATAAATGCCACAGACACATAATTGGGTGAACCTTTTTAGATTGTGACTCAGCTTTGCTAAAGTCCCCAATTAGAGGTGTCCAGGGTTCTTAAGCACACTCTCTTTTTTTTTTTTGCTTTGGACCTTGACTTTAACCGCTCAGTCTCAAGTTTTCACTTGACACCTACACGCCACAAGCACATGGTTAGGGACAGCTCGGTTTAGCCGCTTAGACCAAGATTTTATTCCTTTAGGCCCTCTTATCCACTGATGCTCAAAGCCTTGGGATCCTTTTTATTTGCCCTTGCCTTTTGGTTTTAAGAGTTATTGGATTTTTGCTCTTGCCTCTTGGTTTTAAGAGCTTTGGCTTTTTCTGCTTACTTTTCTTTTTCTTTCTAAATTTTTTTTTCGCCTATTTTTTTTCTGCAAGCTTTGTTCTTTGCTGCTTTTTCTTGCTTCAAGAATCATTTTTTTGATTTTTCAGATTATCAAATAACCTGTCTCCTTGTCATCATTCTTTCAAGAGCCAACATATTTAACATTCTTAAACAACAACTTCAAAAGACATATGCACTGTTCAAGCATTCATTCAGAAAACAAGAAGCATTGTCACCACATCAATATAATTAAACTAAGTTCAAGGATAAATTCGAAACTCATGTGCTTCTTGTTCTTTTGAATTAAAACATTTTTTATTTAAGAGAGGTGATGGATTCATAGGACATTCACAACTTTAAGACATAGTTACTAACTACTAATGATCATGTAATGAAGACACAAACATGGATAAGCACTTAACATAGAAAATGAAAAAACAGAGAAAGTAGGAACAAGGAATGAGTCCACCTTAGTGATGGTGGCATTTCCTTCTTGAGGAACCAATGATGTCCTTGAGCTCTTCTATGTCTCTTCCTTGTCTTTGTTGCTCCTCCCTCATTGCTTTTTGATCTTCTCTTATTTCATGAAGGATGATGGAGTGCTCTTGATGTTCCACCCTTAGTTGTCCCATATTGGAACTCAATTCTCCTAGGGAGGTGTTGATTTGCCCCCAAAAATTCTGTGGAGGCAAGTGCATCCCTTGATGTATCTCAGGGATTTCTTGATGATGAGCTTCTTCATGTGCCTGTTGAGATTCATGAATGTGCTCTCTTGTTTGCTCCATCCTTTTCTTAGTGATGGGCTTGTGAGATGAGTCTTTCCATCTCCCATGGCTCAGAGGTGGAAGCAATTGTCTTCCCTTTCCTCTTCTTGAGGTTTCTCTGGCCTTATGTGCCATTAATGGTAATGGCGAAACAAAAAGCTTATGCTTTTACCACACCAAACTTAGAATGTTGCTCGCCCTCGAGCAAAAGAAGAAAGAATAGAAGAAGAAGAATAAGATATGGAGGAGATAGAGGGATGTGTGTATGGATGTGAGTGGTGAATGGAAAACAGAAGGGATGACCATGAATGGAGAGAGTGAGGGTGAGGTGGGTGGGGGATCCTGTGAGATTCACAGATCCTGAGATGATCCTGTGGGGTCCACAGATCCTGAGGTGTTCAAGGAATTACAATCTTGCACCAAATTAGGCATGTAAAATGCCCTTGCACACAACTCTGGGCGTTCAGCGCCAGGTTGGTGCCCATTTTGGGCGTTCAATGCCCATTTGTTGCCCATTTCTGGCGTTGAACGCCAGAACCATGCTTGTTCTGGGCGTTCAGTGCCAGCTCCTCTCCAGGGTGCAATTCTGGCGTTCAGCGCCCAGATGATGCCCATTTTGGGCGTTCAGCGCCCAGATACTGCCCATTTTGGGTGTTCAGCGCCAGAACCATGCTCTGTTCTGGCGTTGAACGCCAGGCAGATGCTTCCTCCAGGGTGTGATTTTTCTTCTGCTGTTTTTGATTCCGTTTTCAATTTTTATATTTATTTTGTGACTCCACATGATCATGAACCTATAAAGACATATAACTAAGAAAAATATAGTTAGATAAATAAAAATTGGGTTGCCTCCCAACAAGCGCTTCTTTAATGTCAATAGCTTGACAGTGGGCTCTCATGGAGCCTCATAGATGTTCAGAGCATTGTTGAGACTCTCCAACACCAAACTTAGAGTTTGGATATGGGGGTTCAACACCAAACTTAGAGTTTAGTTGTGGCCTCCCAACACCAAACTTAGAGTTTGACTGTGGGGGCTTTGTTTGACTCTGCTTTGAGAAAAGCTTTTTCTGCTTCCTCTGCATGGATGCAAAGATCCTTGAGTTGTAAACATAAGGTTGTCCTCATTTAATTGAAGGATCAATTCTCCTCTGTCCACATCAATCACAGCTCTTGCTGTGGCTAGGAAAGGTCTTCCTAGGATGATGGATTCATCCTCTTCCTTTCCAGTATCCAGGACTATGAAATCAGCAGGGATGTAAAGGCCTTCAACCTTTACTAACACGTCCTCTACTTGTCCATAAGCTTGTTTTCTTGAATTGTCTGCCATCTCTAATGAGATTTTAGCAGCTTGCACCCCATAGATTCCCAGTTTCTCTATTACAGAGAGGGGCATGAGGTTTATTCCTGAACCAAGGTCACACAGAGCCTTAAAGATCATAGTGCCTATGGTACAAGGTATTATGAACTTTCCAGGATCCTGTCTCTTCTGAGGCAATGTCAGTTGATCCAGATCACTTAGTTCATTGGTGAACAAGGGAGGTTCATCTTCCCAAGTCTCAATACCAAATAATTTGGCATTCAGCTTCATGATTGCACCAAGAAACTTGGCAGTTTGCTCTTCAGTAACATCCTTATTTTTTTTAGAAGAGGAATACTCATCAGAGCTCATGAATGGCATAAGGAGGTTCAATGGAATCTCTATGGTCTCTAGATGAGTCTCAGATTCCTTTGGTTCCTCAGAGAGAAACTCCTTATTGATCACTGGGCGTCCCAGGAGGTCTTCCTCCTTGGGATTCACGTCCTCCTCTCCCTCATTGGGTTCGGCCATTTTGGTTATGTCAATGGCCTTGCACTCTCCTTTTGGATTTTCTTCTGTATTGTTTGGGAGAGTGCTAGGAGGGATTTCAGTGATCCTTTTACTCAGCTGGCCCACTTGTGCTTCTAAATTTCTAATGGAAGACCTTATTTCATTCATGAAACTTACAGTGGCCTTCAATAGATCAGAGACTAAGTTTGCCAAGCTAGATGGATTCTGCTCAGAATTCTCTGTCTGTTGCTGAGTGGATGATGAAAAAGGCTTGCTATTGCTAAACCTGTTTCTTCCACCATTATTAAAGCCTTGTTGAGGCCTTTGATCCTTCCATGAGAGATTTGGATGATTTCTCCATGCTGGATTATAGGTGTTTCCAAAAGGTTCACCTAAGTATTTTAACTCTGCTATTGCAGGGTTCTCAGGATCATAAGCTTCTTCCTCAGAAGATGCCTCTTGAGTACTGTTGGATGCAGCTTGCATTCCATTCAGACTCTGAGAAATCATATTGACTTGCTGAGTCAATATTTTGTTCTGAGCCAATATGGCATTCAGAGTATCAATTTTAAGAACTCCCTTCTTCATAGGCGTCCCATTGTTCACAGGATTCCTTTCAGAAGTGTACATGAACTGGTTATTTGCAGGCATTTTCTTTAGGTGAATGGATCCACCTGCAGAAGTATCCATTGGATCCACATGCAGAAGTATCCAATGACATCTTTGATAACTCAGACAGACCATCATAGAATATATCCAGGATGGTCCATTCTGAAAGCATGTCAGAAGGACACTTTTTGGTCAACTGTTTGTATCTTTCCCAAGCTTCATAGAGGGATTCACCTTCTTTTTATCTGAAGGTTTGAACATCCACTCTAAGCTTGCTCAGCTTTTGAGGAGGAAAGAACTTGGCTAAGAAAGCCGTGACTAGCTTATCCCAAGAGTTCAGGCTGTCTTTGGGTTGAGAGTCCAACCACACTCTAGCTCTATCTCTTACAGCAAAAGGGAAAAGCATGAGCCTGTAGACTTCAGGATCTACTCCATTAGTCTTAACAGTATCACATATCTGCAAGAATTTAATTAAGAACTGAAAAGGATCTTCAGATGGAAGTCCATGAAACTTGCAGTTCTGCTGCATCAGAGAAACTAGCTGAGGTTTCAGCTCAAAGTTGTTTGCTCCAATGGCAGGAATGGAGATGCTTCTTCCATGTAAATTGGAATTAGGTACAGTAAAGTCACCAAGCATTCTCCTTGCATTATTGTTGTTAGGTTCGGCTGCCATCTCCTTTACTTGTTCGAAATTTTCAATAAGGTTGTCTCTGGATTGTTGTAATTTAGCTTCTCTTAGTTTCCTCTTCAGAGTCCTTTCAGGTTCTGGATCAACTTCAACAAGAATGCCTTTTTCTCTGTCCCTGCTCATAAGAAAGAGAAGAGAAAAAGAAAAGAAGAGGAATCCTCTATGTCACAGTAAAGAGGTTCCTTATTGTTAGTAGAAAAAGAAGAAGAAGAAAAATTCGAACACAGATAGAAGAGGGGGTTCGAATTCGGTGAGTGATGTGAGGAAGAGATGTTAGTAGATGAATAAATAAATAGAATAAGAGGAGAGAAGGAAAGGATTTTTGAAAATAATTTTTGAAAAAGAGTTAGTGATTTTCGAAAATAGTTTTTGAAAAAGGTTAGTAATTTTCGAAAATTAAAATTAAAAATTAAAATAATTAATTAATTAAAAAGAAATTTTGAAAAAGAGGGAAGATGTTTTCGAAAATTAGAGAGAGAGAGAGAGAGTTAGTTAGGTGGTTTTGAAAAAGATAAGAAACAAACAAAAAGTTAGTTAGTTAGTTGAAACAAATTTTGAAAAGATAAGAAGTTAGGAAGTTAGAAAAGATATTTTGAAATCATATTTTTGAAAAAGATAAGATAAGAAGATATTTTTGAAAAGATATGATTGAAATTGGTTTTGAATAAGATTTGATTTTTAAAATCACAATTAATGACTTGATTCATAAGAAATCACAAGATATGATTCTAGAACTTAAAGTTTGAATCTTTCTTAACACGTAAGTAACAAACTTGAAATTTTTGAATCAAAACATTAATTGTTATTGTTATTTTCGAAAATTTGATATAAAAATAAGAAAAAGATTTTTGAAAAATATTTTTTTATAATTTTCGAAAATAACTAAGAAAAATGAAAAAGTTTTGATTTTTGAAAATGATTTTGAAAAAGATAAGATTTTTAAATTGAAAATTTGATTTGATTCATAAAAACAACTAGATTTTAAAAATTGTTGAAAAAGTCAAATCTAATTTTCAAAATTTTGAGAGAGAAAAAAGGGAAAGATATTTTTTTTTATTTTTGAATTTTTAATGAAGAGAGAGAAAAATTAAAACATCATTTTCATGTTTTTCTCTTTTATTTTTGAATCAAAACAAGGGATGCATGCAAGAACACTATGAATGTCAAGATGAACACCAAGAACACTATGAAGATCATGATGAACATCAAGAACATTTTTTGAAAATTTTTTTATGCAAAGAAAACATGCAAGACACCAAACTTAGAATTCTTTAATGCTTAGACACTAAGAATCCAAGAATGCATATGAAAAACAAGAAAAGACACAAAACATGCAAATGCAAAGATCAAACAAGAAGACTTACCAAGAACAACTTGAAGATCATGAAGAACACTATGAATGCATGATTATTTTCGAAAAAATGAAAGATGCACATGCAATTGACACCAAACTTATAACATGACTCAAGACTCAAACAAGAACACAAAAAATATTTGTGATTTTTATGATTTTATGATTTTTTTGTATTTTCTTTTAATTTTTTTCGAAAATCATTTTGAAAAAGAAAAATAAGGATTCCAAAATCTTTAATATGAATTCCAGGAATCTTTATGCTCTTTAGTCTAAAGCTCCAATCAAAGGGTCAGGCATGGCTTAATAGCCAGCCAAGCTTTAGTATGTAAATCAGGAACAGTAGCAGGTGGATTAGCAACAACTAGCTTGCTCTTGATAACAAATTGGAAGCCTCAGTCAAAATGAATTTAGACATGGCTTTACATGCTTCATGAAACACTAGAATTCATTCTTAAAAATTCTGAAGAAAAATATATTTTTGAAAACACATTTTTTTCGAAAACAGATGAGAAATTTTTGAAAGATTTTTGAAGAATTTTTGAAAATAAAACAAAAAGAAAATTACCTAATCTGAGCAACAAGATGAACCGTCAGTTGTCCAAACTCGAATAATCCCAGGCAACGGCACCAAAAACTTGGTGGACGAAATTGTGATTACACCTTGATTACGTAAAATTCATTGCTCTTTCTTTCCCTGGTAATTGCGCCAAAAACATGATGCCAATACCATGGTTCACAACTTCGCACAACTAACCAGCAAGTGCACTGGTTCGTCCAAGTAATACATTACGTGAGTAAGGGTCGAATCCCACGGAGATTGTTGGTATGAAGCAAGCTATAGTCACCTTGTAAATCTCAGTCAGGCAGATATAAAATAGTAATGGGGTTTTCGAAAATAACTAATAGAATAAGGATAGAAATACTTATGTAAATCATTGGTGAGAATTTCAGATAAGCATATGGAGATGCATTCATTCCTCTGAACCTCCGCTTTCCTGCTGTCTTCATCCAATCAATCTTACTCCTTTTTATGGCTAGCTTTATGTAAGGATGTCACCGGTGTCAATGGCTACTTTCGATCTCTCTCAGGAAAATGATCCAAATGCTCTGTCACAGCACGGCTAATCATCTAGAGGCATCACTTTTGTCGTTGGTTGCATCCTATTCCTCCTTGTGAAAATGGTCCGATGCGCTGTCACTGCATGGCTAATCATCTGGAGGTTCTCGATCATATTGGAATAGGATTTACTATCCTTTTGCGTCTGTCACTAAGCCCAGCACTCGTGAGTTTGAAGCTCGTCACAGTCATTCAATCCCAGAATCCTACTCGGAATACCACGGACAAGGTTTAGACTTTCTGGATTCTCATGAATGTCGCCATCAATCTAGCTTATACCATGAAGATCCCAATATCTCGGACTCGGTCCCCTGTATTAGTAATCTAAGAGATATTCGTTCAATCGGAGGTAGAACGGGAGTGGTTGTCAGGCACGCATTCATAGGGAATGATGATGATTGTCACGTTCACCACATTCAGGTTGAAGTGCGAATGAATATCTTAGAAGTGGAATAAGTTGAATTGAATAGAAAACAGTAGTACTTTACATTAATCTTTGAGGAACAGCAGAGCTCCACACCTTAATCTATTGAGTGTAGAAGCTCTGCCGTTGAAAATACATAAGTGAAGGTCCAGGCATGGCCGAGAGGCCAGCCCTCAATACGTGATCAATAGATCAAAAGATAATCCAAAGATGTCTAATACAATAGTAAAATGTCCTATTTATAATAAACTAGCTACTAGGGTTTACAGAAGTATGTGATTGATGCATAAATCCACTTCCGGGGCTCACTTGGTGTGTGCTTGGGCTGAGCTTGAGTGTTACACGTGTAGAGGTCATTCCTGGAGTTGAACGCCAGTTTTGGTGCCAGTTTGGGCGTTGAACTCCACTTTGCAACTTGTTTCTGGTGCTGGATGCCATAATTGGGCAGAGAACTGGCGTTGAACGCCATTTTGCGTCATCTAAACTTGGGCAAAGTATGGACTATTATACATTGCTGGAAAGCCCTGGATGTCTACTTTTCAACGCAATTGGAAGCGCGCCATTTCGAGTTCTGTAGCTCCAGAAAATCTACTTTGAGTGCAGGGAGGTCAGAATCCAACAACATCAACAGTCCTTCTTCAATCTCTGAATCTGATTTTTGCTCAAGTCCCTCAATTTCAGCCAGAAATTACCTGAAATCACAGAAAAACACACAAACTCATAGTAAAGTCCAGAAATGTGAATTTAACATAAAAACTAATGAAAACATCCCTAAAAGTAACTAGATTCTACTAAAAACATACTAAAAACAATGCCAAAAAGCATATAAATTATCCGCTCATCACTGACCGTCCAACTTAAGGACGTTAAAGAAAAGTGCTTGGTGGGAGGCACTCCACCGTGGTAAGATCTTTCTTGTGTATACCTTCTTGCTTTTAGCTCTAGATTTTTGTACGTTTTGTGACTTCTTGATGTTGTTGATTACATAGGAATGCTAGTTTTGTTGATCTTGTTGGATAACTAGGATGTTCATATAGATTTCATCATTTTGGAATGGATGAATTGTTGAAGTAGAGAGAATGCTATGTTTTGAATAGTGCATGAATTTGTGAGTGTTTTCTTGACTACTAGCTTAAACACCTGCCAAGAATATGTTAGAATAGCCCTTTCTATGTTGTTTAAAAAAAAAGGAAAAAGAAGCATCCTCGTGCAAGCGCACTATGCGTGCGCGCGCCGGTGGTGCATTTCATACTCCTGGTCCAAAAATCCGAGAGTTATGCCCACCTTGTGCCCACTTCGTGCCAATCACCCACGCGCCAACGTGCATGCCGCCTACACGCCCTTTGCAACCTGGCCATCGACGCACAAGCGCACTGTGCGCGTGCGCGTTAGTTGTGCAATTTGAACTCCATGGTACAAAAATCTGAGGGTTGTGCCAAACGTGTGCCTATTTTGTGCCCGCGACTGATGCACAGGCACACTTCACGCGTCCACGCCAATCGCCACCTTCATCAGGCACGCGTCCACGCACCTGTGCTGCATGCCAACTCTGGTAGAAAAAAACCGAGAGTTAGCCTACTTTGTGCCAACTCTGTACCAGGAGCCCAACAGTCTTCATGCGTACACGCCCTTGACGCGTACGCGTCCCTCGCTCAACCCTCACCGACACGCCAGCACACTGTGCGCGCGCGCGTCAGTCGTGCGAACCAGTTTTAAAGCCAGCGCGCCCTGCTTCTGTCCCTCTCCCACCTTCTTTCTTGTTCCTTTCTTCTCCTTTCTCCATCACCACTGTTCTCTTCTTTCTCTTCCACAACCCACCACCACCGTCTCCGACTCCTCACCGGCGACTGATGTGCGGAAAACGATCCAACGCAAAACTCACCGGCAAGTGCACCGGGTCGCATCAAGTAATAAAACTCACGGGAGTGAGGTCGATCCCACAGGGATTGATGGATCAAGCAACTTTAGTGGATGATTAGTTTAGTCAAGCTATCATTTAAGTGAGATTGGGTGAAATTGTATCCAACAGAAAGTAAATGACAATGAATTTAAAGTTGCAGAGTGTAAATTGGCGAGTAACTTAAAGAGCAAGAAATGTATATTGCAAGAATCTTAAATTGCAAGAAAAGTAAAATTGCATTAAATGTAAAGGGGAGTGGGTGCTGGAAATTAAAGAGAGCAATAGATCAAAGCTTAGAGAAAATTAAACTTGCAGGAAAAGTAAATCAGATCATGAACAGAAATGTAAAATGCAGAGCACTTGCAGAAGAATTAAATTGTTTGAATGTAAATTGAATTCAGTGAGAGCAGTAAGCAATGAGAACCAAAGATCAAAATCAAGCTCAATGTAAATTAAATTGTAAACTTGCAGCAAAGGAACTTGTAGTAGAGGAGAAATTAAAATTGCAGAAGAAGAAAACAGAGAGAATTCTCAAGGTGAGATTGAAACAGAATTTCTTCAATTCTCAACCCAAGATTCAAAACAAAGAGAAAAACTAAAGAGAGAGAGTTCTATATTCCTAATGCTCCCTAGTGGAGCTCGCCTCCCTTAATAAAATGAAACAGATGCCTATTTATAGGCATTTTTACAAAATGAAAATGAAATTCAAAATAAATTACAATTAAAATGAAATTTCTATTCTAACTATCTCTTGTGCCTTTGAGTGGTGTCAATTGGGCCCTTGCTCTTGATGGAATTGGGTTGACAAAAGCCTCTGTTGATTGCTCTTGGAGTTGGAGAGAAACCCATTGTGAACCGGGCCATGAATCATAAAAGTTTGAGTAAAAGTTTGAGGCAAACTTTTACTCAAACTTTTTATACCAGCTGCCCTCATTTGCTGTTACCAATGTTTGGGCTAAAGTTTGAGGTCAAACTTTTAGCCAAACGTTGGGCCTTCTTGCATGCATGTTGGGGTACTACTTTGTCTGCTTGTTAACGTTGCAAATTTCATGCCCACTATAGACTATTTAAAATGGTTAGAAAGCTCTGAATGTCAGCTTTCTAACCCAATTAGAATCACCTCAATTGGACATCTACAACTCAAGTTATGCTCATTTGAAGAGGACAAGGTCGCTGGCCTTGGTGTGCAGCGTTTGAGGTAAAGTTTGCCTCAAACGTGGTCGAAAACGCCAGTTCTGGAGGCTCAAACTTATTGTTCACCCCATACTATTATACATTGTTGGAAAGCCCTAAATGTCTACTTTCCAATGCCTTTGGAAGCACATCATTTGGAGCTCTACAGCTCGAGTTATACTCCATCGAAGGTGCAGAGGTCAGTTGGCCTCACTGCAGGTTGCCACCATATTCGTTTAAGCACATTTCGGGGCAGTTTTCTCCCTCAATTTTAGTGTCCACCATGCAGTGCCATATATGCCTGGAAAGCTCTTGATTCCTACTTTCCATTGCTTTTTGAATCACCTCATTTGGAGATCTGTAGCTCAAGTTATTCTTGTTGGAAGTATACCCCTTGTATGCCTTGTGGCGCCAACGTTTGCCAAAAAGCTTGAGGCAAACGTTGGCGCAAGCTTTTTCTCCCCTGGGTTTGTTGGTGTGGCGCCAACGTTTGCCAAAAAGCTTGAGGCAAACATTGGCGCAAGCTTTTGCTCCCTCCAGGGTGTAGTCAAGCTCCTCCAAAAGTTTGAGCTAAAGTTTGAGGCAAACTTTAGCTCAAGCTTTTTTGTCCTCTCTTGCTCTTTGTTTTGAGCCACGCTTTTCTTCCTTTGGGCCACGCTTTTCTTCCTTGATTTGGTCATGGGTCACGCTTTTAGAAGCGTGGCCTAAGCCTCCAAAGTGTGCTCCAACTTCAAAGTGTGCCCAAAATTCCTCTTTTCTTCTTTTTAGCTTATTTTGTGCTCTTTTTGCTTCTTTTTCTTCTTATTTCCTACAAAGTTTATCAAATCAAAAGATCAAAGAAATATACCATTTAAGCACCAAAGAATGCAATATTTAAGCACTAATCATAAATTTCTTGTATGAAAAAGCATAGAAAAACATGACATGGTGACATGTCATCACAACACCAAACTTAAACCTTGCTTGTCCCCAAGCAAGAAAAGAATCATGCATTTAAAGATTGACAATCCAAGGTAAGAAGAGTAGCAACTCAATTTTCATGGTAAGCTAGTTTTCTAAGCATGCTACAATCGCAAAAGAGATGTAAATGATTGATGTTTCTATCTAGCTTAATTTATGAAATCTTTCTCTTATATTTCTTCCTTGAAACAAGCTTTTGATTTTTCTTATTAGCTTCTCCTTTTGGGTGCTTTGCCCCATGAGTTGATAACAAAGCTACAACATCTAAATGCTTTGTTTTCAAGTATTACCACTTGATACATAAGCACCACAAGCATTTGATTAGAGGACTTCATTAAGCTCATTTGTTTCTTTTCTTTTCTTGACTCTCCAATCATTGATGCTCAGAGCCTTGAGCTTTGAGGGAGTGCTTTTGCACTTTGAGCCTAACCTTGACTTCTATGTGTTTTGTTTTCAAGTATTTGGCTTGATACATAAACACCACAAGCACTTAACAATATAATTGTCATTGGTACTCAGAGCCTTCAGCTTTCTCATTCTTTCCCTTTTTCTTTTCTTGCTTTAATTGTATTTGCTTCTTCAAGGTTTTCATGATTTTCAAAAGATTTCACAAAATGTACTAGATGAAAACTTCAATTAAATAAAATCCAATGCAATTGAGCAACAATTAATCATACTAGCTTTCCAATACTTGTATGCACATGCTAAACTCTTCTTTAATTCCTTGTTTGTTTATGATCATGATGCTTTACTGCTTTTGAATTCACAAAACTCAAGTTGGTAATCATAATGGCACAGCACCATGTTGCAATTTAGAAATCAAACTATGCCTTTTCATACACACATGCATACAGAGAAGGTAAAGACAATCATGCAGTTTATAGTGCTTGAAACAAATGAGGAGAAAAGGAACTCTACAACCTTGTAGTTCATCTTCATTATTGTTGTCCTTTTTCCTCTATTCTTCCTCCTTCCCTTGCCAAACTCAGAATGCTTGCTCATCCTCAAGCAACAATTATAACAATGGCTATGGGGCTAAGATGGATCATGAATGTCTTATACAATGAAATGTTAGTAGCACATGTGTTTTAAGCAAGCAAAATTAAAGATATGAAGGCACAGAGGAACAGAGACATTGTGATTGCAAACATAAGAAGGTGAGCACAATACATTGCATAAAAGATAAGTGGCACACCAAACTTAGTGTGACACTTTCACCTGGAATCAATACAAGTATCCAGTAAAGATTGGAAGCAAATTTTGTTGCATAGCAACACCAAACTTAGAATGCAACCACATGTCAATTTATTTGAAATAAAACTAAACGAAAGAAACTGTTATATGTTAAATACAATCACCAAGCCAAGAATCTATCATGAATAAAGCTCTCTTGGTAGTGTATTAACAAACACAGTAAATAAAAGAAAGCATTTAAAAACAAGAAAATGACTCAAAAAAAGAAAACTAAACTTGTCTAACTAAATGAAAGATAACACTGCAAGGCATTATGATTATGCAAACAAGTGATGTTGCTGGATGTATTGCATAGAAAATTAAGTGGCACACCAAACTTAGAATCTTAGTGTGACACTTCCATGTAGAATTGATGCAATCATCCAAAGAGATTGAAAACAAATTGTTGCAGGGCAACACCAAACTTAGAATGTAATCATTTAAACAAAACAAAGAACGAAAACAAAGCAGAGAAGAGAAATTATACCTACGGTTGACATGTTGTTCACTTTCTTCCTCTTCTTCCAGTTTGTTAAGAGGAATGACTTCAAGAGAGGAGAAGATTCAGCTATTGCCCCCTGTCTTGGTTTCCTCTCAGCAAGCTTTCTGTTGTACATGGCTTGATTGAGCTTGCTTGCTATTGGTCCAGGGGTTGGATTGCTTGTGGTTGACCTCCTCTTGAATGTTGTCCTTGGTAGTTTGGTCACAATCCTCTTCTTGGTGCTTTTGTTAATTGCCTTCACTTCTTTGAATCCAAGTCTTGGTGGTTGTGTGATTGTTGGAGTTTTGTCTTCATCAAGAGTCTCTTGCAATGGTGGTTCTGTGGATTCTTCCTTCATGTACTTCTCTGCTTCACTTGAGTTTGGAATTCTTTGGTTGTCTTTCTCACTTTCTTGCTCTTCCACTTCCTCCCTTGCACCCAACATTTGACTTAGTAGCTCTTTCATGGAGGAGGTTTGTTGATCTTCCCAAGCTTTCTTCATCTCCTCTTCATACCTTTCAATCATGGATTCAAGTGTTGAAGCGTTTTGGTCCAGGGAGGTTTGTGAGAGTTGTGAGTTGCCATGTGCTCTTGTCATCTCAAGTGCAGTTTCATTTTCAACCACCTCATTCTTCATTGAAAGTTCACTTGATGCAGTGGCCTCCTTATCTTGCTCTTCCACTTTCTCCTTCATATCCATCAATTGGCCTTCATTTTTCTTGCTCAGTGGTTCTAAGCTCCTCCTTATTTTCTCTAAATCTCCATTCATATTTTTGGAGAGAGCTTCTTGCCTTTTCCAGGATTTTTGTTCCTCTCTCTCATATTTTTCAAACATGATCTCAAGCTTTGAGAGGCCTTGGTTCATTGAAATTTGTGTGGGTGGTGAGCTTTGGCAAGAATTTTGTGTGGAGCCAAAGTCCAGTGATGAAAAATTTTCAGATGAAAAACTGGAAGGTGAGGTTGGACAATTTTGCATAAGTGAATTGGAGGTACGTTCAAGTGAAGATGGCTCTTGATAAGTGAAATATGGGTTCTCAAATGTTTTCTGGTTTTGCTCCCCCCAGCCACCATTAGAATCATGACTTGCATCATTTTGTGATGGAGGGAAATATCCCATATAATTTTCCTTCTCATCTTGTGGTTCTGAAGCATAGCTCCATGAATTGGAATGCCTGGAATTTGAAGTTTCTTGGTGATATTCCCAACCACCATTAGAGATTGGTGATGGTGGGTGATATCCCATAAAATTTTGTTTGACCATAAGATGAGTTCAACTCCATTTGTATTTTGTAAACATCAATGAAATTTGAAATTCATGTCATAGAGAAAGAATTTCATAGTGAGGCAATAACTCAAACACCTTGGTTTCAACTTAGAACAGAGAACAAAAATAAAGAAAATGCTTGATCTAGACTTCTCACCCACTTAATCATTGTTGATCTAAATCAATCCCCGGCAACGGCGCCAAAAACTTGATGTGCGGAAAACGATCCAACACCAAAACTCACCGACAAGTGAACCGGGTCGCATCAAGTAATAAAACTCACGGGAGTGAGGTCGATCCCACAGGGATTGATGGATCAAGCAACTTTAGTGGATGATTAGTTTAGTCAAGCTATCATTTAAGTGAGATTGGGTGAAATTGTATCCAACAGAAAGTAAATGACAATGAATTTAAAGTTGCAGAGTGTAAATTGGCGAGTAACTTAAACAGCAAGAAATGTAAATTGCAAGAATCTTAAATTGCAAGAAAAGTAAAATTGCATTAAATGTAAAGGGGAGTGGGTGCTGGAAATTAAAGAGAGCAATAGATCAAAGTTTAGAGAAAATTAAACTTGCAGGAAAAGTAAATCAGATCATGAACAGAAATGTAAAATGCAGAGCACTTGCAGAAGAATTAAATTTCTTGAATGTAAATTGAATTCAGTGAGAACAGTAAGCAATGAGAACCAAAGATCAAAATCAAGCTCAATGTAAATTAAATTGTAAACTTGCAGCAAAGGAACTTGTAGTAGAGGAGAAATTAAAATTGCAGAAGAAGAAAACAGAGAGAATTCTCAAGGTGAGATTGAAATAGAATTTCTTCAATTCTCAACCCAAGATTCAAAACAAAGAGAAAAACTAAAGAGAGAGAGTTCTATATTCCTAATGCTCCCTAGTGGAGCTCGCCTCCCTTAATAAAATGAAACAGATGCCTATTTATAGGAATTTTTACAAAATAAAAATGAAATTAAAAAAAATTACAATTAAAATGAAATTTCTATTCTAACTATCTCTTGTGCCTTTGAGTGGTGTCAATTGGGCCCTTGCTCTTGATGGAATTGGGTTGACAAAAGCCTCTGTTGATTGCTCTTGGAGTTGGAGAGAAACCCATTGTGAACCGGGACATGAATCATAAAAGTTTGAGTAAAAGTTTGAGTAAAAGTTTGAGACAAATTTTTACTCAAACTTTTTATACCAGCTGCCCTCATTTGCTGTTACCAACGTTTGGGCTAAAGTTTGAGGTCAAACTTTTAGCCAAACGTTGGGCCTTCTTGCAAGCATGTTGGGGTACTACATTGTCTGCTTGTCCACGTTGCAAATTTCATGCCCACTATAGACTATTATATATGGTTAGAAAGCTCTGAATGTCAGCTTTCTAACCCAATTGGAATCACCTCAATTGGACATCTACAACTCAAGTTATGCTCATTTGAAGAGGACAAGGTCGCTGGCCTTGGTGTGCAGCGTTTGAGGTAAAGTTTGCCTCAAACGTGGTCGAAAACGCCAGTTCTGGAGGCTCAAACGCATTGTTCACCCCATACTATTATACATTTTTGGAAAGCCCTAAATGTCTACTTTCCAATTCCTTTGGAAGCACATCATTTGGAGCTCTACAGCTCGAGTTATACTCCGTCGAAGGTGCAGAGGTCAGTTGGCCTCACTGCAGGTTGCCACCATATTCGTTTATGCACATTTCGGGGCAGTTTTCTCCCTCAATTTTAGTGTCCACCATGCAGTGCCATATATGCATGGAAAGCTCTTGATTCCTACTTTCCATTGCTTTTTGAATCACCTCATTTGGAGCTCTGTAGCTCAAGTTATTCTTGTTGGAAGTATACCCCTTGTATACCTTGTGGCGCCAATGTTTGCCAAAAAGCTTGGGGCAAACGTTGGTGCAAGCTTTTTCTCCCCTGAATGTGTTGGTGTGGTGCCAACGTTTGTCAAAAAGCTTGAGGCAAACGTTGGCGCAAGCTTTTGCTCCCTCCAGGGTGTAGTCAAGCTCCTCCAAAAGTTTGAGCTAAAGTTTGAGGCAAACTTTAGCTCAAGCTTTTTTGTCCTCTCTTGCTCTTTGTTTTGAGCCACGCTTTTCTTCCTTTGGGCCATCTTCTTCCTTGATTTGGTCATGGGTCACGCTTTTAGAAGCGTGGCCTAAGCCTCCAAAGTGTGCTCCAACTTCAAAGTGTGCCCAAAATTCCTCTTTTCTTCTTTTTAGCTTATTTTGTGCTCTTTTTGCTTCTTTTTCTTCTTATTTCCTACAATGTTTATCAAATCAAAAGATCAAAGAAATATACCATTTAAGCACCAAAGAATGCAATATTTAAGCACTAATCATAAATTTCTTGTATGAAAAAGCATAGAAAAACATGACATGGTGACATGTCATCACAACACCAAACTTAAACCTTGCTTGTCCCCAAGCAAGAAAAGAATCATGCATTTAAAGATTGACAATCCAAGGTAAGAAGAGTAGCAACTCAATTTTCATGGTAAGCTAGTTTTCTAAGCATGCTACAATCGCAAAAGAGATGTAAATGATTGATGTTTCTATCTAGCTTAATTTATGAAATCTTTCCCTTATATTTCTTCCTTGAAACAAGCTTTTGATTTTTCTTATTAGCTTCTCCTTTTGGGTGCTTTGCCCCATGAGTTGATAACAAAGCTACAACATCTAAATGCTTTGTTTTCAAGTATTACCACTTGATACATAAGCACCACAAGCATTTGATTAGAGGACTTCATTAAGCTCATTTGTTTCTTTTCTTTTCTTGACTCTCCAATCATTGATGCTCAGAGCCTTGAGCTTTGAGGGAGTGCTTTTGCACTTTGAGCCTAACCTTGACTTCTAAGTGTTTTGTTTTCAAGCATTTGACTTGATACATAAACACCACAAGCACTTAACGATATAATTGTCATTGGTACTCAGAGCCTTCAGCTTTCTCATTCTTTCCCTTTTTCTTTTCTTGCTTTAATTGTATTTGCTTCTTCAAGGTTTTCATGATTTTCAAAAGATTTCACAAAATGTACTAGATGAAAACTTCAATTAAATAAAATCCAATGCAATTGAGCAACAATTAATCATACTAGCTTTCCAATACTTGTATGCACATGCTAAACTCTTCTTTAATTCCTTGTTTGTTTATGATCATGATGCTTTACTGCTTTTGAATTCACAAAACTCAAGTTGGTAATCATAATGGCACAGCACCATGTTGCAATTTAGAAATCAAACTATGCCTTTTCATACACACATGCATACAGAGAAGGTAAAGACAATCATGCAGTTTATAGTGCTTGAAACAAATGAGGAGAAAAGGAACTCTACAACCTTGTAGTTCATCTTCATTATTGTTGTCCTTTTTCCTCTATTCTTCCTCCTTCCCTTGCCAAACTCAGAATGCTTGCTCATCCTCAAGCAACAATTATAACAATGGCTATGGGGCTAAGATGGATCATGAATGTCTTATACAATGAAATGTTAGTAGCACATGTGTTTTAAGCAAGCAAAATTAAAGATATGAAGGCACAGAAGAACAGAGACATTGTGATTGCAAACATAAGAAGGTGAGCACAATACATTGCATAAAAGATAAGTGGCACACCAAACTTAGTGTGACACTTTCACCTGGAATAAATACAAGTATCTAGTAAAGATTGGAAGCAAATTTTGTTGCATAGCAACACCAAACTTAGAATGCAACCACATGTCAATTTATTTGAAATAAAACTAAACGAAAGAAACTGTTATATGTTAAATACAATCACCAAGCCAAGAATTTATCATGAATAAAGCTCTCTTGGTAGTGTATTAACAAACACAGTAAATAAAAGAAAGCATTTAAAAACAAGAAAATGACTCAAAAAAAGAAAACTAAAATTGTCTAACTAAATGAAAGATAACACTGCAAGGCATTATGATTATGCAAACAAGTGATGTTGCTGGATGTATTGCATAGAAAATTAAGTGGCACACCAAACTTAGAATCTTAGTGTGACACTTCCATGTAGAATTGATGCAATCATCCAAAGAGATTGAAAACAAATTGTTGCAGGGCAACACCAAACTTAGAATGTAATCATAAGCCAATTTATTGAATTTAAACAAAACAAAGAATGAAAACAAAGCAGAGAAGAGAAATTATACCTACGGTTGACATGTTGTTCACTTTCTTCCTCTTCTTCCAGTTTGTTAAGAGGAATGACTTCAAGAGAGGAGAAGATTCAGCTATTGCCCCCTGTCTTGGTTTCCTCTCAGCAAGCTTTCTGTTGTACATGGCTTGATTGAGCTTGCTTGCTATTGGTCCAAGGGTTGGATTGCTTGTGGTTGACCTCCTCTTGAATGTTGTCCTTGGTAGTTTGGTCACAATCCTCTTCTTGGTGCTTTTGTTAATTGCCTTCACTTCTTTGAATCCAAGTCTTGGTGGTTGTGTGATTGTTGGAGTTTTGTCTTCATCAAGAGTCTCTTGCAATGGTGGTTCTGTGGATTCTTCCTTCATGTACTTCTCTGCTTCACTTGAGTTTGGAATTCTTTGGTTGTCTTTCTCACTTTCTTGCTCTTCCACTTCCTCCCTTGCACCCAACATTTGACTTAATAGCTCTTTCATGGAGGAGGTTTGTTGATCTTCCCAAGCTTTCTTCATCTCCTCTTCATACCTTTCAATCATGGATTCAAGTGTTGAGGCGTTTTGGTCCAGGGAGGTTTGTGAGAGTTGTGAGTTGCCATGTGCTCTTGTCATCTCAAGTGTAGTTTCATTTTCAACCACCTCATTCTTCATTGAAAGTTCACTTGATGCAGTGGCCTCCTTATCTTGCTCTTCCACTTTCTCCTTCATATCCATCAATTGGCCTTCATTTTTCTTGCTCAGTGGTTCTAAGCTCCTCCTTATTTTCTCTAAATCTCCATTCATATTTTTGGAGAGAGCTTCTTGCCTTTTCCAGGATTTTTGTTCCTCTCTCTCATATTTTTCAAACATGATCTCAAGCTTTGAGAGGCCTTGGTTCATTGAAATTTGTATGGGTGGTGAGCTTTGGCAAGAATTTTGTGTGGAGCCAAAGTCCAGTGATGAAAAATTTTCAGATGAAAAACTGGAAGGTGAGGTTGGACAATTTTGCATAAGTGAATTGGAGGTACGTTCAAGTGAAGATGGCTCTTGATAAGTGAAAAATGGGTTCTCAAATGTTTTCTGGTTTTGCTCCCCCCAGCCACCATTAGAATCATGACTTGCATCATTTTGTGATGGAGGGAAATATCCCATATAATTTTCTTTCTTATCTTGTAGTTCTGAAGCATAGCTCCATGAATTGGAATGCCCAGAATTTGAAGTTTCTTGGTGATATTCCCAACCACCATTAGAGATTAGTGATGGTGGGTGATATCCCATAAAATTTTGTTTGACCATAAGATGAGTTCAACTCCATTTGTATTTTGTAAACATCAATGAAATTTGAAATTCATGTCATAGAGAAAGAATTTCTTAGTGAGGCAATAACTCAAACACCTTGGTTTCAACTTAGAACAGAGAACAAAAATAAAGAAAATGCTTGATCTAGACTTCTCACCCACTTAATCATTGTTGATCTAAATCAATCCCCGGCAACGGCGCCAAAAACTTGATGTGCGGAAAATGATCCAACACAAAACTCACTGGCAAGTGCACCGGGTCGCATCAAGTAATAAAACTCACGGGAGTGAGGTCGATCCCACAAGGATTGATGGATCAAGCAACTTTAGTGGATGATTAGTTTAGTCAAGCTATCATTTAAGTGAGATTGGTTGAAATTGTATGCAACAGAAAGTAAATGACAATGAATTTAAAGTTGCAGAGTGTAAATTGGCGAGTAACTTAAAGAGCAAGAAATGTAAATTGCAAGAATCTTAAATTGCAAGAAAAGTAAAATTGCATTAAATGTAAAGGGGAGTGGGTGCTGGAAATTAAAGAGAGCAATAGATCAAATCTTAGAGAAAATTAAACTTGTAGGAAAAGTAAATCAGATCATGAACAGAAATGTAAAATGCAGAGCACTTGCAGAAGAATTAAATTGCTTGAATGTAAATTGAATTCAGTGAGAACAGTAAGCAATGAGAACCAAAGATCAAAATCAAGCTCAATGTAAATTAAATTGTAAACTTGCAGCAAAGGAACTTGTAGTAGAGGAGAAATTAAAATTACATAAGAAGAAAACAGAGAGAATTCTCAAGGTGAGATTGAAACAGAATTTCTTCAATTCTCAACCCAAGATTCAAAACAAAGAGAAAAACTAAAGAGAGAGAGTTCTATATTCCTAATGCTCCCTAGTGGAGCTCGCCTCCCTTAATAAAATGAAACAGATGCCTATTTATAGGCATTTTTACAAAATGAAAATGGAATTCAAAACAAATTACAATTAAAATGAAATTTCTATTCTAACTATCTCTTGTGCCTTTGAGTGGTGTCAATTGGGCCCTTGCTCTTGATGGAATTGGGTTGACAAAAGCCTCTGTTGATTGCTCTTGGAGTTGGAGAGAAACCCATTGTGAACCGGGCCATGAATCATAAAAGTTTGAGTAAAAGTTTGCCTCAAACTTTTACTCAAACTTTTTATACCAGCTGCCCTCATTTGCTGTTACCAACGTTTGGACTAAAGTTTGAGGTCAAACTTTTAGCCAAACGTTGGGCCTTCTTGCATGCATGTTGGGGTACTACTTTGTCGGCTTGTCAACGTTGCCAATTTCATGCCCACTATAGACTATTATATATGGTTAGAAAGCTCTGAATGTCAGCTTTCTAACCCAATTGGAATCACCTCAATTGGACATCTACAACTCAAGTTATTCTCATTTGAAGAGGACAAGGTCGCTGGCCTTGGTGTGCAGCGTTTGAGGTAAAGTTTGCCTCAAACGTGGTCGAAAATGCCAGTTCTGGAGACTGAATCGCATTGTTCACCCCATACTATTATATATTGTTGGAAAGCCCTGAATGTCTACTTTCCAATGCCTTTGGAAGCACATCATTTGGAGCTCTACAGCTCGAGTTATACTCCGTCAAAGGTGCAGAGGTCAGTTGGCCTCACTGCAGGTTGCCACCATATTCGTTTATGCACATTTCGGGGAAGTTTTCTCCCTCAATTTTAGTGTCCACTATACAGTGTCATATATGCCTGGAAAGATCTTGATTCCTACTTTCCATTGCTTTTTGAATCACCTCATTTGGAGCTTTGTAACTCAAGTTATTCTTGTTGGAAGTATACCCCTTGTATGCCTTGTGGCGCCAACGTTTGCCAAAAAGCTTGAGGCAAACGTTGGCGCAAGCTTTTTCTCCCCTGGGTGTGTTGGTGTGGCGCCAAGGTTTGCCAAAAAGCTTGAGGCAAACGTTGGCGCAAGCTTTTGCTCCCTCCAGGGTGTAGTCAAGCTCCTCCAAAAGTTTGAGCTAAAGTTTGAGGCAAACTTTAGCTCAAGCTTTTTTGTCCTCTCTTGCTCTTTGTTTTGAGCCACGCTTTTCTTCCTTTGGGCCACGCTTCTCTTCCTTGATTTGGTCATGGGTCACGCTTTTAGAAGCGTGGCCTAAGCCTCCAAAGTGTGCTCCAACTTCAAAGTGTGCCCAAAATTCCTCTTTTCTTCTTTTTAGCTTATTTTGTGCTCTTTTTGCTTCTTTTTCTTCTTATTTCCTACAAAGTTTATCAAATCAAAAGATCAAAGAAATATACCATTTAAGCACCAAAGAAATATACCATTTAAGCACCAAATTTCTTGTATGAAAAAGCATAGAAAAACATGACATGGTGACATGTCATCAGCGACCACCACCACCTCCGGTGGTACTACATATTCTCTCTCTCTTTCTCACTTTCACAAAAAAGAAAACTCCACCTTATTCTTTTATACTTCTCAAGGTTCTACTTCTTCTATATCTCATATCTTACTCTCTTTGCATAATCTATTCTTCTAGTAAGATGTTTCTTGTTGATTCACTTATTTCCTCTTTTAGTTGCATGATTACACTACATGCTTTTAGTTTGTTTACTTTTTCTCTTGCTTTTCCATGGATGTTGAATTTGAGTTTTAATTTGCTTTAATAAATCTTCTTGTTATTTTTCATTATCTTTGTCAGTAGGTGATGTTGTGTGATTATTGATATTTCATTTTGGGCTTCTAATTGGTTGAATTTCAAAAAATTTTAAACCCCTTTCTTTCTAATTTTTAAATTTTTTTTTTGAAATTGCTAGTTATTTTTTTAAAATTTTCGAATTAGTATCTTACTTTTTTATTTTTGAATTTTTATTAAAAAAATATTTCTGTTGTTTCTTCCTTGGTTTTCTGTTTACCACCTGGTGTGTTTAATTTTGTTTGGTATTTTGTGCTGAGGAACAGATTACATGGTGGTGCACGAAATCACAATCACACTTTTGCAATTCCGCACAACTAACCTGCAAGTGCACTGGGTCGTCCAAGTAATACCTTACGTGAGAAAGGGTCGATCCCACGGAGATTGTCGGCTTGAAGCAAGCTATGGTTATCTTGTAACTCTTAGTCAGGATATCAATAATTATCAGATTTAATTGTAAAAAATAGAAGAACATGAAATAAATACTTGTTATGCAGTAATGGAGAATAGGTTGAGGTTTTGGAGATGCTTTGTCTTCTGAATCTCTACTTTCCTACTGTCTTCTTCTTCATGCATGCAAGGCTCCTTCCATGGCAAGCTTTATGTTGGGCATCACCGTTGTCAATGGCTACTTCCCGTCCTCTCAGTGAAAATATTCCAAATGCGCTCTCACCGCACGACTAATCATCTGTCGGTTCTCGATCATGTCGGAATAGGATCCATTGATCCTTTTGCGTCTGTCACTACGCCCAAAACTCACGAGTTTGAAGCTCGTCACAGTCATCCCTTCCTAGATCCTACTCAGAATACCACAGACAAGGTTTGGACTTTTCGGATCTCAAGAATGACCGCCAATAATTCTAGCCTATACCACGAAGGTTCCAATCTTAGATTAGAAACCCAAGAGATACACATTCAAGCTTGATAGCATGTAGAACGGAAGTGGTTGTCAGGCACGCGTTCATAGGTGAGAATGATGATGAGTGTCACGGATCATCACATTCATCAGGTGGAAGTGCGAATGAATATCTTAGAATAGAGGCAAGCATGATAGAATGGAAAACAGTAGTAATTGCATTAATTCATCGAAACACAGAAGAGCACCTCAACCCAACCATGGGGTTTAGAGACTCATGCCATAGAGAATATAATATGAAATGTGTACAGTGTCATGAAGTACAAGATGAATTACTAAAAGTGGTTTTTATAGTAAACTAGTGACCTAGGGTTACAGAAAATGAGTAAGCTAGGGTGTTTAGTGTAAAAATCCACTTCCGGGGCCCACATGGTGTGTGCTTGGGCTGAACATTGAAGCTTTCATGTGTAGAGACTTTTCTTGGAGTTAAACGCCAGCTTTTGTGCCAGTTTGGGCGTTTAACTCCAGCTTTTATGCCAGTTCTGGCGTTAAACGCCAGAATTCTTAAGCTGACTTGGAACGCCGGTTTGGGCCATCAAATCTTGGACAAAGTACGAACTATTATATATTGCTGGAAAGCCCAGGATGTCTACTTTCCAAAGAAATTGAGAGCGCGCCAATTGGGCTTTTGTAGCTCCAGAAAATCTACTTCGAGTGCAGGGAGGTCAGAATCCAACAGCATCTGCAGTCCTTTTTCAGCCTCTGAATAAGATTTTTTGCTCAGGTCCCTCAATTTCAGCCAGAAAATACCTGAAATCACAGAAAAATACGCAAACTCATAGTAAAGTCCAGAAAAGTAAATTTTAAATAAAAACTAATAAAAATATAATAAAAACTAACTAAAATATACTAAAAACATACTAAAAACAGTGCCAAAAAGCGTATAAATTATCCGCTCATCACATGGGTTACTACTCACATCCAAGAAGTGATTCATATTATTGTGAATGGAAGAACTACCCGAATTTTAGTTGGAAAGGTCAAGAGCAAAAAGAAGTCAATGTTCTATATTTTATCTATCAAGAACCGTCATCTCCTTACTCACACCAAGAACCACCACCTCTCTATCCCTATCAAAAACCATCTTCTCCTTGTTCATATCAAGAACCATCATCTTTTGATCTTGCCTGCCAAGAACTGGAGCAAATAACAGAGAAAATTTTGCAAAAATTTTCATCCTCATCCCCTGCATATTCGTACCAAGAACCACAACCTCTTTATCCATACCAAGTACCATGCTCCTTTTATTCATATCAAGAGCAACCATCTCATTATTCATATCAAGAATCATCATCTCCTTATTCAAAACTATCAGCTTTAGAGCTTACCGTGAAAGAATTAAGGGATGCCGTTCAAGATTGCATACAAGATATGAGAATAAGTGTCAAAAATGTAGAGGAGCATGTGGAGGTGATTACCAAGCGTTGGACAGAGAAACAAGCAAACTCCCTCACAAGAGAAGCAATGCAAATTCCTGTAAAAGAATGTGAGGGAATCATTCAAAGGAGTCCATACCCCAGTGAATTAGAGAACTTTCCACCCTTACACATGGACGAAAAAGAAGATGCACGAACAAAGGAGGTTGGAGGGGAGGAAAACTGTAACAACCCTGATTTCTCGAGTACGCGAGATCTTTTCTAAAGGCACAGATTTCTCCGAAAGATCAGAAAAGGGAACACCTCTTCTATATCAACAAGTAACTCGATCCTCATTGTCATTATGTCATTGGTGTGCGAAATCGTGATCGTTCCTTCCTTGGTAACGGCGCTAAAAACTCAATACGCACGTTCATGTTCTTAATTCTGTTTCACAACTTCGTACAACTAACCAGCAAGTGTACTGGGTCGTCTAAGTAATAAACCGTACGTGAGTAAGGGTCGATCCCACGGAGATTATCGGTATGAAGCAAGCTATGGTCACCTTGTAAATCTCAGTCAGGTGGATTCAACTGATTTTATGAATTGATAAGTAAAAGATAAATAAAATATAAAATAGGATAGTGGTACTTATGTAATTCATTGGTGAGAATTTCAGATAAGCGTATAGAGATACTTTCGTTCCTCTGAACCTCTGCTTTCCTGCTGTCTTCGTCCAATCAATCCTACTCCTTTCCATGGCAAGCTGTATGTAGGGCATCACTGTTGCAATGGCTACTTCCCATTCTCTCTGTAAAAATGGTCTGATGTGCTGTCACTGCGTGGCTAATCATCTGGAGGTTCTCGATCATACTGGAATAGGATTCACCATCCTTTTGCATCTGTCATTACGCCCAGCACTCGCGAGTTTGAAGCTCGTCACAGCCATCCCTTTCCGGATCCTACTTGAAATACCACAGACAAGGTTTAGACTTTCCGGATCTCAAGAATGGCCATCCATGGGTTCTAACTTATACCACGAAGATTCTGATTATGAAATCCAAGAGATACTCATTCAATCGAAGGTAGAACAAAAGTGGTTGTCAGGCACACGTTCATAGGGAATGATGATGAGTGTCACGATCATCACATTCATGTTGAAGTACGAGTGAATATCTTAGAAGCGGAATAAGTTGAATTGAATAGAAAAATAGTAGTACTTTGTATTAATTCATGAGGAACAGCAGAGCTCTACACCTTAATCTATGGAGTGTAAAAACTCTACCGTTTGAAAATACATAAGTGATAATGGTCCAGGCATGGCTGAATGGCCAGCCCCCATGAAAATCTAAGATAGCATAAAACTAATCAAAGATGATCCGAAGATGTCAAATACAATAGTAAAAAGTCCTATTTATACTAGACTAGCTACTAGGTTTACAGAAGTAAGTAATTGATGCAGAAATCCACTTCCGGGGCCCACTTGGTGTGTGCTTAGGCTGAGCAAGAAGATTTCACGAGGAGAGGTCAATTTTGGAGTTGAACGCCAGTTTGTAACATGTTTCTGGCATTGAACTCCACTTTGCAACTTGTTTCTGGCGCTGAACGCCAGACTGCAACATGGAACTGGCGTTCAACGCTAGTTTGCGTCGTCTAAACTCGAGCAAAGTATAGACTATTATATATTTCTGGAAATCACTGGATGTCTACTTTCCAACTCAATTAAAAGCGCGCCATTTGGAATTCTGTAGCTCCAGAAAATCCACTTTGAGTGCAGGGAGGTCAGAATCCAACAACATCTGCAGTCCTTCTTCAACCTCTGAATCTGATTTTTGCTCAGGTCCCTCAATTTAAGCCAGAAAATACCTGAAATCACAGAAAAACACACAAACTCGTAGTAAAGTCCAGAAATGTGATTTTTAATTAAAAACTAATAAAAATATACTAAAAAGTAACCAAATCATACTAAAAACTATGTAAAAACAATGCCAAAAAGCGTATAAATTATCCGCTCATCACAACACCAAACTTAAATTGTTGCTTGTCCCCAAGCAACTAAAAATCAAATAGGATAAAAAGAAGAGAATATACTATAAATTCCAAAATATCAATGAAACATAGCTCCAATCAGATGAGCGGGACTTGTAGCTTTTTGCCTCTTGAATAGTTTTGGCATCTCACTTTATCCATTGAAGTTTAGAATGATTGGTATCTATAGGAACTCAGAGTTCAGATAGTGTTATTGATTTTCCTAGTTCAATATGTTGATTCTTGAACACAGCTACTTTATGAGTCTTGGCCGTGGCCCTAAGCACTTTGTTTTCCAGTATTACCACCGGATACATAAATGCCACAGACACATAACTGGGTGAACCTTTTCAGATTGTGACTCAGCTTTGCTAAAGTCCTGAATTAGAGGTGTCCAGGGTACTTAAGCACACTGATTTTGCTTTGGACCTTGACTTTAATCGCTCAGTCTCAAGTTTTCACTTGACACCTTCACGCCACAAGCACATGGTTAGGGACAGCTTAGTTTAGCTGCTTAGGCCAGGATTTTATTCCTTTAGGCCCTCCTATCCACTGATGCTCAAAGCCTTGGATCCTTTTTATTTACCCTTGCCTTTTGGTTTTAAGAGCTTTTGGCTTTTTTTGCTTGCTTGTTCTTTTTCTCTTTTTTTTTTCTTTTTTTTTCGCAAGCTTTGTATTCACTGCTTTTTCTTGCTTCAAGAATCATTTTTATGATTTTTCAGATTATCAAATAACATGTCTCCTTGTCATCATTCTTTCAAGAGCCAACATATTTAACATTCTTAAACATCAAATTCAAAAGACATATGCACTGTTCAAGCATTCATTCAGAAAATAAAAAGTATTGTCACCACATCAAAATAATTAAACTAGTTTCAAGGATGAATTCGAAACCATGTACTTCTTGTTCTTTTGTTTTTAAATCATTTTTCATTTAAGAGAGGTGATGGATTCATATTCACTACTTTAAGGCATAGACACTTAGATACTAATGATCATGTAATAAGACACAAACATAAATAAACATTTAACATAAAAAACAAAAAACAGAAAATTTAAGAATAAGGAATGAGTCCACCTTAGTGATGGTGGCGTTTCCTTCTTGAGGAACCAATGATGTCCTTGAGCTCTTCTATGTCTCTTCCTTGTCTTTGTTGCTCCTTCCTCATTGCTCTTTGATCTTCTCTAATTTCATGAAGGATGATGGAGTGCTCTTGATGTTCCACCCTTAGTTGTCCCATGTTGGAACTTAATTCTCCTAGGGAGGTGTTGATTTGCTCCCAAAAATTCTGTGGAGGAAGGTGCATCCCTTGAGGCATCTCAGGGATTTCTTGGTGATGAGCTTCTTCATGCGTCCCTTGAGATCCATGAATAGGCTCTCTTGTTGGCTCCATCCTTTTCTTAGTGATGGGCTTGTCCTCATCAATGAGGATATCTCCCTCTATGTCAATCCCAGCCGAATTGCATAGATGGCAAATGAGGTGAGGAAAGGCTAACCTTGCCATAGTGGAGGACTTGTCAGCCACCTTATAGAGTTCTTGAGGTATAATCTCATGAACCTCCACTTCCTCCCCAATCATGATAATGTGGATCATGATGGCCCGGTCTACAGTAACTTCAGACCGGTTACTAGTGGGAATAATTGAGCGTTGAATGAACTCCAACCATCCTCTAGCTACAGGCTTAAGGTCCAGTCTTCTCAGTTGAACCGGTTTGCCTTTTGAGTCAATCTTCTATTGAGCTCCTTCCACACATATGTCCATGAGGACTTCGTCCAACCTTTGATCAAAGTTGACTCTTTTTGTGTAGGGGCGTGCGTTCTCTTCCATGATTGGCAAGTTGAACGCCAGCCTTACATTTTCCGGACTGAAATCTAAGTAGTTCCCCCGAACCATGGTGAGCCAAGGCTTTGGATTCGGGTTCACACTTTGATCATGGTTCCTAGTGATCCATGCGTTTGCATAGAACTCTTGAACCATTAGGATTCCGACTTGTTGAATGGGGTTGGTTAGGATTTCCCAACCTCTTCTTTGGATCTCATGTCGGATCTCCGGATACTCATTTTTCTTGAGTTTGAAAGGGACCTCGGGGATCACCTTCTTCTTGGCCACAACATCATAGAAGTGGTCTTGATGGACTTTGGAGATGAATCTCTCCATCACCCATGACTCGGAGGTAGAAGCTTTTGTCTTCCCTATCCCTTTTCTAGAGGTTTCTCCGGTCTTAGGTGCCATCAATGGTAATGGAAGACCAAAAAGTTTATGCTTTTACCACACCAAACTTAGAATATTGCTCGCCCTCGAGAAAGAGAAGAAAGAAAAGAAGTAGAAAAAGAGAAAATATGGAGGAGAGTGAGGGGGTGTACTCGGCCAAGGTATAGAAGAGAGGGTTGTGTTATGTGGAAATGAAGGAGGGATGGAGGGGTTTATATAGTGAGGGGAGAGGGGGTAGGTTCGGCCATATTGGGTGGGTTTGGGTGGGAAAGTGATTTTGAATTTTGAAGGTAGGTGGGGTTTATGGGGAAGAGAGGATGGATGTGAGTGGTGGTAGATGGTAATAGGGAAGAGAGATTGAGGTGATTGGTGAAGGGTTTTGGGGAAGGGTGTTTATTGGGAAGAGAGGATGAATGTTGAGAAGAGGGAAGAATATGAGTGGAGGTAGGTGGGGATCCTATGGGGTCCACAGATGCTGAGATGATCCTGTGGGGTCCACAGATCCTGAGGTGTCAAGGATTTACATCCCTGCACCAATTAGGCATGTAAAACGCCTTTGCATGCAATTCTGGCATTTAAACGCTGAATTGATGCTTGTTCTGGGCGCTCAACGCCCAGATGCAGCATGTTTCTGGCGTTGAACGCCAGTTCTATGCTTGTTTCTGGCGTTCAGTGCCAGCTCTTCTCAGGTGCATTCCTGGCGTTTGAACGCCAGGATGTTGCTTATTTCTGGCGTTCAACGCCAGATCCATGCTCTGTTCTGGCGTTGAACGCCAGCCAGATGCTCCTTATTGGTGTTTAAACGCCAGTAAGTCCTTTCTCCAGGGTGTGATTTTTCTTCTGCTGTTTTTTATTCTGTTTTTAATTTTTGTATTTATTTTGTGACTTCACATGATCATGAACCTAATAAAACATGAAAGAACAATAAAAATAAAAATAAAATTAGATAAATAAAAATTGGATTGTCTTCCAACAAGCACTTCTTTAATGTCAATAGCTTGACAGTGGGCTCTCATGGAGCCACACAGGTGATCAGGTCAATTTTATAGACTCCCAACACCAAACTTAGAGTTTGGATATGAGAGTTTAACACCAAACTTAGAGTTTGGTTGAGGCCTCCCAACACCAAACTTAGAGTTTGACTGTGGGGGCTTTAGTTGACTCTGTACTGAGAGAAGCTTTCTATGCTTCCTCTCCATTGTTACAGAAGGAGATTCTTGAGTTTTAAACACAAGGTTGTCCTCATTCAGTTGAAGGATCAATTCTCCTCTGTCTACATCAATCACAACTCTTGCTGTGGCTAGGAAGGGTCTTCCAAGGATGATGGATTCATCCTCATCCTTCCCAGTGTCTAGGATTATGAATTCAGCAGGGATGTAAAGGCCTTTAACCTTTACTAACACATCCTCTACTAGTCCATAAGCCATTTTCATAGATTTGCCTGCCATCTCTAATGAGAAATTGGCAGCTTGTACCTCAAAGATTCCTAGTTTCTCCATTACAGAGAGTGGCATGAGGTTTATCCCTGACCCAAGGTCACATAGAGCCTTCTCAAAGGTCATGGTGCCTATGGTACAAGGTATTAAGAACTTTCCAGGATCTTGTTTCTTCTGAGGTAATGTCAGTTGATCCAGATCACTCGGTTCATTGATGAGCAAGGGAGGTTCATCTTCCCAAGTCTCATTACCAAATAATTCGGCATTTAGCTTCATGATTGCACCAAGGTACTTGGCAACTCGCTTTTCAGTAACATCCTCATTCTCTTCAGAAGAAGAATACTCATCAGAGCTCATGAATGGCATAAGAAGGTTTATTGGAATCTCTATGGTCTCTAGATGAGCCTTAGAGTCCTTTGGTTCCTCAATGAAAAACTCCTTGTTGATCACTGGGATTCACGTCCTCTTCCTCCCTTGTAGGTTCGGCCATGATTGTTATATCAATGGCCTTGCACTCTCTCTTTGGATTCTCTTCTGTATTGCTTGGGAGAGTACTAGGAAGGGTTTCAGTGATTCCTTTACTCAGCTGGCCCACTTGTGCTTCCAAATTTCTAATGGAAGACCTTGTTTCATTCCTGAAACTCACAGTGGCCTTAGATAGATCAGAGACTAAATTTGCTAAGCTAGATAGATTCTGCTCAGAATTCTCTGTCTGTTGCTGAGTGGATGATGGAAAAGGTTTAGTATTGTTAAACCTGTTTCTTCCACCATTATTAAAGCCTTGTTGAGGCTTTTGTTGATCTTTCCATGAGAAATTTGGATGATTTCTCCATGAGGGGTTATAGGTGTTTTCATAAGGTTCACCCATGTAATTCGCCTCTGATATTGCAGGGTTCTCAGGATCATAAGCTTCTTCTTCAGAAGATGCCTCTTTAGTACTGTTGGATGATTCCTTCAATCCATTCAGACTCTGAGAGATCATATTGACTTGCTGAGTCAATATTTTATTCTGAGCCAATATGGTATTCAGAGTATCAATTTCAAGAACTCCCTTCCTCCGAGGCGTCCCATTATTCATGGAATTTCTCTCAGAAGTATACATGAATTGATTATTTGCAACCATGTCAATAAGTTCTTGAGCTTCTGCAGGCGTTTTCTTTAGGTGAATGGATCCACCTGCAGAGTGGTCCAGTGACATCTTGGAGAACTCAGACAGACCATAATAGAATATATCCAGAATGGTCCATTCTGAAAGCATGTCAGGAGGACACATTTTGGTCATCTACTTGTATCTTTCCCAAGCTTCATAGAGGGATTCACCATCCTTTTGCTTGAAGGTCTGAACATCCACTCTAAGCTTGCTCAGCTTTTGAGGAGGAAAGAACTTAGCCAAGAAGGCCGTGACCAGCTTATCCCAAGAGTTCAGGCTATCTTTAGGTTGTGAGTCTAACCATGTTCTAGCTCTGTCTCTTACAGCAAAAGGGAAAAGCATGAGCCTGTAGACTTCAGGATCTACTCCATTAGTCTTAACAGTCTCACAGATCTGCAGGAACTCAGTTAAAAACTGGTAGGGATCTTCTGATGGAAGTCCATGGAATTTGCAGTTCTGTTGCATTAGAGCAACTAATTGAGGTTTCAGCTCAAAATAATTTCCTCCAACGGTGGGGATTGAGATGCTTCTTCCATCAAACTTGGAAGTAGGTGTAGTATAATCACCAAGCATCCTCCTTGCATTATTATTATTTTTGGTTGCCATCTCCTCTTCCTTTTCGAAAATTTCTGTAAGGTTATCTCTGGATTGTTGTATTTTAGCTTCTCTTAGTTTCCTCTTTGGAGTCCTTTCAGGTTCTGGATCAGCTTCAACAAGAATGCCTTTTTCCTTGTTCCTGCTCATATGAAAGAGAAGAGAACAAGAAAAGAAGAGGAATCCTCTATGTCATAGTAAAGAGGTTCCTTATTGTTAGTAGAAGAAGAAAGGGAATAGGAGTGAAGAAGAATGGATAATCCAAACACAAGGGTGAGGATAGGAGCAGTGATTTGAGATGAGGAGAAGTGTTAGTAATTGAATAAATAAATAGAATAAGATGAGGAAGAGAAGAATTCGAAAATTTAAACAAATTAAAAATAAAAATTAAGGTTAAAATTCGAAAATTAAAATTTAAAACAATTAATTAATTAAAAAGAATTTTTGAAAAAGAGGGGAAAGGATTTTCGAAAATTAGAAAGAGAGAGTTAGTTAGGTAGTTTTGAAAAAGATATGATTGAAACAACAAGATAAGATTGATTGAAAATGATTTGAAAAAGAAATTTAAAAAGATTTGATTTTGAAAATTAAAGTTGATTACTTGACTAACAAGAAACTAAAAAGATATGATTCTAAAGTTTAAAGATTGAACCTTTCTTACTAGGCAAGTAACAAACTTAATATATATTTTTTTTGAATCAATCACATTAATTGTTAGTAAAGATTTGAAACTATGAAACAAAATAAGAAAAAAGATTTTTGAAAATCATTTTGGAATTTTCGAAAATTATGAAAGAAAATTGAAAAAGATTTGATATTTGAAAAAGATTTGAAAAAGATAAGATTTTTAAATTGAAAATTTGATTTGACTCATAAGAAATAACTAAATTTTAAAATTTTTTGACTAAATCAAATCAAATTTTCGAAAATTATGAGTGAAATAAGAGAAAAATATTTTTTTGATTTTTTAATTTTAATAAAGAAAGAGAAAAACATCAAAAAGACTCAAAACATGAAAATTATGAATCAAAACAAGAAAAATATGCAAGAACACTTTGAATGCAAAGATGAACACCAAGAACACTTTGAATGTCAAGATGAACACCAAGAATTTATTTTTGAAAAATTTTCAAGAAAAGAAAACATGCAAGACACCAAACTTAAAAATTTTTATTCTTTAGACATTAACAAATTGAAAATACATATGAAAAACAAGAAAAGACACAAAACAAGAAAATATGAAGATCAAACAAGAAGACTGGCCAAGAACAACTTGAAGATCATGAAGAATGCAATGCATGAAATTTTCGAAAATAATTTTTAGAAAATTAAAAAGATGCAATTGACACCAAACTTAAAACTTGACTCTAGACTCAAACAAGAAACACAAAATATTTTTGGTTTCATTATTTTATTAAACTTTTTTTTTATTTTTTTTCGAAATTTAATTGGGAAAAACGAAAAAAGAAGAAATTTTTTTTTGTATTTTTTGAAAATAAGAAATAAAAAGCTTAAAATTAAAATAAAATTACCTAATCTGAGCAACAAGATGAACCGTCAGTTGTCCAAACTCGAACAATCCCCGGCAACGGCGCTAAAAACTTGGTGTGCCAAATCGTGATCGTTCCTTCCTTGGTAACGGCGCTAAAAACTCAATACGCACGTTCATGTTCTTAATTCTGTTTCACAACTTCGTACAACTAACCAGCAAGTGCACTGGGTCGTCCAAGTAATAAACCTTACGTGAGTAAGGGTCGATCCCACGGAGATTGTCGGTATGAAGCAAGCTATGGTCACCTTGTAAATCTCAGTTAGGCGGATTCAACTGATTTTATGAATTGATAAGTAAAAGATAAATAAAATATAAAATAGGATAGTGGTACTTATGTAATTCATTGGTGAGAATTTCAGATAAGCATATAGAGATGCTTTCGTTCCTCTGAACCTCTGCTTTCCTGCTGTCTTCATCCAATCAATCCTACTCCTTTCCAAGGTAAGCTATATGTAGGGCATCACTGTTGTCAATGGCTACTTCCCATCCTCTCTGTGAAAATGGTCCGATGCGCTGTCACTGCATGGCTAATCATGTGGAGGTTCTCAATCATACTGGAATAGGATTCACCATCCTTTTGCGTCTGTCACTACGCCCAGCACTCGCGAGTTTGAAGCTCGTCACAGCCATCCCTTCCCGGATCCAACTCGGAATACCACAGACAAGGTTTAGACTTTCCGGATCTCAAGAATGGCCATCCATGGGTTCTAACTTATACCACGAAGATTCTGATTAAGAAATCCAAGAGATACTCATTCAATCGAAGGTAGAACGAAAGTGGTTGTCAGGCACACGTTCATAGGGAATGATGATAAGTGTCACGATCATCACATTCATGATGAAGTGCGAGTGAATATCTTAGAAGCGGAATAAGTTAAATTGAATAGAAAAAGCAGTAGTACTTTGTATTAATTCCTGAGGAACAGCAGAGCTCCACACCTTAATCTATGGAGTGTAGAAACTCTACCGTTTGAAAATACATAAGTGATAATGGTCCAGGCATGGCCGAATGGCCAGCCCCCATGAAAGTCTAAGATAGCATAAAACTAATCAAAGATGATCCGAAGATGTCAAATACAATAGTAAAAAGTCCTATTTATACTAGACTAGCTACTAGGGTTTACAGAAGTAAGTAATTGATGCAGAAATCCACTTCTGGGGCCCACTTGGTGTGTGGTTGGGCTGAGCATGAAGCTTTCACGTGGAGAGGTCAATTTTGGAGTTGAACGCCAGTTTGTAACGTGTTTCTGGCGTTGAACTCCACTTTGCAACTTGTTTCTGGCGCTGAACGCCAGACTGCAACATAAAACTGGCATTCAACGCCAGTTTGCGTCATCTAAACTCGGGAAACGTATGGACTATTATATATTTCTGGAAAGCCCTCGATGTCTACTTTCCAACGCAATTGGAAGCTCACCATTTGGAGTTCTGTAGCTCTAGAAAATCTACTTTGAGTGCAGGGAGGTCAGAATCCAACAGCATCTGCAGTCCTTCTTCAACCTATGAATCTGATTTTTTCTTAGGTCCCTCAATTTCAGCCAGAAAATACCTGAAATCACAGAAAAACACACAAACTCATAGTAAAGTCCAGAAATGTGATTTTTAATTAAAAACTAATAAAAATATACTAAAAACTAACCAAATCATACTAAAAACTATGTAAAAACAATGCCAAAAAGCGTATAAATTATCCGCTCATCAGTCATCCTTAAGTTAGAACCTTTTCTGAGGCAAGCTCGATAATGCAATCACGAAGAACCTAGTTTTTGAACCGTACTGGTTAGGAGTTTTAATTCTGATTTTCATAAGTAGTCTTAGTTTGACGAACCGGACTCGATTTATGAGAGAAGAGAGATAATATTATAATATTATCATTATATTATTATTAGAAGATGGTTGAATGATATTATAAAGTTACCTGGTCTGTTTTAGTTAAAAACAGGAAATCGGTTTAACAGGGTTCACAGTTTACTGGTGCAGCTTTGCACCAGCACTCTCTGATGACTTTAGCAATGCTAAGGCCTCATCATACATGTTCTATTCTCATAATAAATATGTTACTAATGTCATTTATGCTAGTAGCTCAGAAAATAATTTTTAGAGATGTTTTTACGAGTGTTCCGATACACCTAGTTTTAGTTGTTGTACACCAGAGATATTTTAATATTATTTTAATCCACCTCCAAGCCAACCAATCACAACTCACCTTACACCCCCAAGACCTCCAAGGCTGTCTCATTTCATCATTTTGGCCAAAAATAACAAGAGAGAAAAGAGAGAAACTTTCATGAACATTTAATCTTCAAAGCTTGATTTCTTCTGAACTAAAACTCAAATCAAAACTCCGATTTCACGAAAATGATCCTCTCTTCTTCCTCTACCATGTAACTTATCAAGGCTGGAAAAAAGGTGAGATGGCTATCTCCCTCCCTCTTCAATTCGGTTTTTAAGGGAACATGCTTAAACAAGTGTTTTCTTGATGTTCTTCCTTAGATCTCTTGCTTAGCTTGACTTGTGGGCCAAAGATATTTGATTTCTTGCATGTTTAAGGTGAGGATAACCTTCCTAAGATGCTGCTAAAGTTCGTTTAGTTGATGGTTTAGAGTTTTAAAGTTGTTCTTGATGTGTTTTAGGAGGAAAAAGTGCTTTAAGAACACTTCAAAAAGTAACCGGATTTGGAGCAACAAATCAAGGTAGGGTGTGATGAATTTAATCTTGATTGATTATGTTTGAGGTGTGTGATTTTTATATGGTTTGGTTATGCTTGAAATTGATTGCTTATATGAGTTATTCTTGGTGAAAGTTTGTTGAATTTTTTATGAAATTTGATGATATTCAAGCTATGAATGTTGTTCTTGAGGCAAGCTGGAAAAACGAACCCTAGAGCTTAAATTGGGATTCAATTTATGTTTAAAACATGTAGAAAAGATGGGGTTTTAGTGGTTGGGAATTTATTTTGAATTTTGGTAAAAATCGGTTGCTGAAAAGACTGAAAAACGGGTAAAAACAGAGAAAGAATCTGAAGAATATACGAAGAACACGAAGAACACTTTGAGTGTGATGAAGAACATTGAAGAACACCTTTTAGATCTTAGAAAGGGCAAGGAAGTAAATATTTTGTTGTTTGAGGGGTTATTTTGTAATTTCTAAAAGTTAGGGTGGTTAAAGTAGAAATATTAAAAGTTACGGGTGGTAAAAAGTGAATTTATAAAGTAAAAGGTTAAAGGAAGGTAATTTTCGAAAATATATTAATAAAATAATAAATAATAATAAAATATTAAATAATAATATTTAATTAAAAATAATTTTTTAATAAAAATAATAAAATAATGCAGAAAAGGCAGTTTTCTGTAAAAGTTTTAGAAAGACAACTTTAAGTGTAGAATCTCATAATTACCTTCATAAAACACTTAGGGAGTGGTAATAACATGTTATTGAGGCAAATATAAAGGAAAGATAAAAAGTTAAAGAAAAGATAAACACCAAAGGAAAGTCTGTAAAGTTTTAATGACAGAAAAACAGACAGAGATTAGTGAACGAACTAGGGCAACATAGTTAGTCCTTGAGTTGTTACTAGGGTTAGGTATTATATGAAAAGTTAAACTATTTCAGTATAGACTTAATGAACCTATAATTGGGACAGGCATACTATTCATACCAAAATTTACATAAGCTTTAAATACGCACGTTAAACAGAGAAATCAGAGCAGAGTAAAGAAAACACAGAGAACAGAGTAACCAGAGAAAGGTAAAGAGATATAGAGAAAAGAGTAATTAGAGCAGAGTAAAAAGTCAAAGAGAGAAGAGTAATATAATAAAGAGTTAAGCCTTGTGGCATGATATTCTATTGTATGTTTATCTGCTGTTTTTGCGTTGGCCCTAGAGGTCCTGTAGGCCCAAGTTCAACTACAGTAAGTTGTTATTCCTGTAGGCCGAAGTTCACCTACAGAGAGTTGCCATTTCTGTAAGCCGAAGTTCACTTACAGGAGTGCTATTTCTGTAGGCCGAAGTTCACCTATAGAAAGTTGTTGTGTTGTGTTTATATTATTCCTGTAAGCCGAAGTTCACTTACAGGGGCACCATTTCTGTAAGCCAAAGTTCACTTACAGAGGTGTTATTTCTGTAGGCCGAAGTTCACCTACAGAAAGTCGTTGTGTTGTGTTTAGACTATTCCTGTAAGCCGAAGTTCACTTATGGGAGTGCTATTTCTGTAGGCCGAAGTTCACCTACAGAAAATAAGCTATATCTAGGACTAGTTCCTATGTAATGTCGGGCTACAGGGTGTAAACCGACACGTGAGCTCATGGCCTGCATAGGACAGACATGCATCATACTTGGTTGTGTATTTTCTCTGTTATGATTGTTGTATGAATGTATGCTTTCTTTGTTTGCATTCTATCCACTGTGTCTGTGTTTTATTTTCTTGTATTCTTCTGTTTGTGTTCTATTTTCTCTATTTTCTCTATTTATCTGTATCTTCTATTTACTGCTTATCCGTATTCTTCTATTTATCTTCTAAACAACACAGAATTAATGAACTTAACTAATAACCCCGGCCCTACTAAGAACTTCCCAGTTCTTACCCCTTCTCTCTCCCTTCCCCCTTCAGATGGAAGTAAGAGTACCTTACCGTAGTTCGTTGATGATGGTTCTACAAAGAGGATTCCGCTCTAGATAGTCTTCTGAGTCTAGGGTGAATCTCGTTCTCTGTTTATATGTATATACTGTGAGACCAGCCATCGTCTGCACCCCGTTTGTATGCAAACTCTAACCTAAATCCCGTGTACGAGACTCCTGTTATGTGGCTACTTAATGAGGTACCAGAGAGTCATCATGTGGCAATGTCTGACCGTGCAGAGGAGTAGTAAAAGATGTTCCACCTTTTAATGACATTCCACTTGACTTGAGTTTTGAAGACTTAGAACGTACTTTCCCTTGCTTTAGTAGTTTAGAGGGACTAGGTGAGTGTAGGGTCTAGGCTAGCCAGGGCACCAGCTTAGGGACTTCTTGAACAGGTCAGGGCCTGGGATGTTGTATGTATATATATGTATATAGTTATTATCTAGCTATATCTAGGGGTGTTCTAACTAAAAGTCTATACTTAAATAAAGGCTGGATCACTGAATGTTGTTGACTGCTTGTGATGTTATATGTGTGGTTGGTTATAACAATTTTATCTGTTATTACTTGTGAATTGATTATGAATGATTCTGTTTTTTAATCCAAACGTTTTCAAAAAAAAAGTACCTCCTAAAATAATTACATTTTTTTTACAGCGAATCAGGCTCATAAAATAAATAATAAATAATAATTAGGAAGACAAGTTGGTAACGCTCAGTTTCTGGTATGATCTAGACATACTGAAAATTGGGTCATTATAAAAACCATTATGGGAATTTACACTCCAATGAAGCAGAGAGCTACATAGAGGGTGAGTTTATTGAACCACCAATTCAAGAAGTTCTTGATGAAGGGTACACTCTACCCATCACACAACACCCAAATCCTGAATTCAGAGTGGTAGAGATAATCAAGGAATGTACTGAAAGGGGATTGTGACCAAGGAACAAACGATGATATCCATGAAAAAGAAAAGGTCAGCAAGAAACAATACAACTGCTACCCTAACAACTAAGAAGAATCAAGCTTATAATAATAAAAGAAAGCTTGTTAGGAGAAATTCAAATTTGAGGGCACTAATCTCCTCCTCTTTCCCCTTGGAGTCATTTCTTTTAACCAATTGGAAGAAGAGGAAGAAAATTCAACAATCAAGTTGATGCCAGGGCATCTTGGCTAGTTTCACTAACCTTTTCTTTACTATTTTTAGGTTAGTTTCATGCATTTCCTTAGGAAATAAGCTAGTTTTGGGTAGATATTCACTTACATCTTGATTCAAGCATACATTGTGCATTTTACATTATTTCATGAGGATTTTGCATGAGTTTAGTGACAAATTGTATGTTGCATTACCCATGACTTGGACTAGAACTTTGATGCACTCTATTGCTTGATTTCAGGACCAAAGGAAGCAAGGAATGGGAGGTAACTTGCAAAGTTAATGAGAAAAGTGATTGCCAATAACGCTCTCAAAGCCATCATTGACCACGTTAAGAGCCACGTTAACTAAGTTACCGTGAACTCTAACGTGGAGAAGGGAAGTTGAGCCAACGTTAGTGACACTTAACATTGTCACTAACGTTGGCAAATACTCATAAGTGGCCACGTTAGAGTCCACGTTAACTTAGTTAACGTGGCCTCTAACGTTAGAAAGGGGGAGAAACGCCAACGTTAGTGACATTCAACATTGTCACTAACGTTGGCCTAAGGAGAAATATACCACGTTAACTCCCACGTTAACTTAGTTAACGTGGGAGATAACGTTGATGAGTGAAAGAATGGCCAACGTTAGTAACACTCAACACTGTCACTAACGTTGGGGATGGCTAAGCATGGCCACGTTAGAAGCCACGTTAACCTAGTTAACGTGGACTCTAACGTGAGGCATAGGGGCACCTTGGAACGTTAGTGACAATGTTGAGTGTCACTAACGTTCTCGAAGGATGACAAGCCCACGTTAAAGAGCCACATTAACTAAGTTAACGTGGGCTCTAACGTGGGAACAAAGGGGGCTTTTCAAAGTTATTGGAAATGTTAAGTCTCAATAACGTGTGCGAAGGACTTAGAGGCAACGTTAGTGGCAACGTTTATGCCACTAACGTTGAAGTTAACGTGGCTTTTACTTAGTAACGTTAGTGAGAAAGTTGGTTGTCACTAGCGTTCTCGAACTTATATTTTCACTAAACGTTAACACCCCTAACGTCCTAAGCTAAAGTCTCTGCCCACTTCACATTTTCTCTCTGCAAGTAAAGCCAAGCCCAAATGAAGAAGAGAACTGCTTCAAACTCAAGATCCAAAGGCCCAAGACTTGAAGAGCTAACTAGAAGCTGAGAGAAGTAGTATATATAGGAGTAGCTTTAAATTGTGAAGGGAGTTCTGAAGGTTGGAAAAAGAGAACTACTCTTTGTATTTTACTTTCTCTGCAATTTCTAGTTCTATGATGTATTCTCCATCTTTGTTTTCATTTTCTAGAGCTATGAACAACTAAACCCCTTTCATTGGGTTAGGGAGCTCTGTTGTAATTTGATGGATCAATACTAATTTTCATTATTCTTCTTCTATCTTTTCTCTTGATTTTACTTGAAAGCTTTCAATCTTCATCCAATTGAGTAGTTATCTTGGAAAAGAAGCTATTCAAACTTGGATCTCTTTTGAACCTTGAAAGAGGAATGAAGAGATCAAGCTAGAAATGCTTTCTCATGCTGGACCAAATTGGGTTTGGATGGGTATGTGACTATAACCCTCTCAATACTTGATTTGGGAAATGCATGTGGTATAATCAGTGACCACACTTCATCTCTTCTCATGAGCAATTGACCAAGGAATTGGCTACTGATCAAGATTTGAGAGATTGAATTGCAAGACATTGTAATTCAATCACTTAAGATTGCCAAGGAGATCAATGAGTGCATTGATTGAGGATGAGATGAAAATGAACTTGATCCGGAGAATTGCAACATCTCCTAAGCCCAATGAACTCCCCATCTCTGATCTTACCCATTCTCTTTAATTTCTGCCATTTACTTTTATGAGCAAATCCCTCATTCCCATTTACAATTCTGCAATTTATTTTCAGTCATTTACTTCCAGTCCTTTAATTCTAGCATTTACTTTTCTGTTAGTTACATTCCCGCCATTTTATTTTCTGCAACTCTCAAACCAAATTCTGGATTCGCTCAACTAGAACATTCTTCTAATTAAAGTTGCTTGATCAATCAATCCCTGTGGGATTCGACCTCACTCTATTGTGAGTTTTTACTTGACGACAAATTCGGTACACTTGCCGAAGGGAGATTTGTTGAGAGACAAGTTTTCCGTGCATCAAGTTTATGGCGCCATTGCCGGGGATTGATTGTGCATCAACAATGATTAAATTGGAAGATCACTAGATTGAGCATTTTTATTTTGTGAATTTTATTTTCTGTTTGAGTGATTTACTTTCTGTTTTAGTTAAACTTCTTCCCTTCCCCCTCTACTCTTTTGTTTTTCTTTGTTATTTTCAATTCTGTTTGCTAACCCACTAACTGTTTGATATATTGCATCACCCACAACTAACAGTAATTCTGACACAAATACTTTCTGCACCTATCTTTTCTTGCTTGCACTTGATGGTTGTATGACAGGGAGAAGAAGCGGGGCTTCAACTTCCTTTGATTCTGAACCTGAGAGGACCTTCCTTAGATTAAGGAGGGAGGCAAGAGGAAAGAAAGTGGTTGGTGCTGAGGAAGAAGAGGAATTCTTTGAACCAAACATGGAAGACAACATGGAAAACCATCATGAAGAAGAGGATCACAAGCATGGGGGAGGAGGTAGAGCAAATCATGTTGGGGAGGATAGAAGAGTTTTAGGCTCTTACATCAATCCAAACCCAGGCAATTGTGGAAGTAGCATTCAAAAGCCAATAATCCATGCCAACAACTTTGAACTTAAACCACAGCTCATCACCCTTGTTCAGAACAACTGTTCGTTTGGAGGAGGTGTTCAAGAAGACCCTAATCAACATTTAACCACCTTCCTGAGAATATGTAACATAGTGAAGTCTAATGGTGTTCATCCTGACGCCTATAGATTGCTCCTATTTCCATTCTCACTTAGGGACAAAGCAGCCAAGTGGCTGGAATCTTTCCCAAGGGAAAGCTTGTCAACTTGGGAAGAAGTGGTAAACAAATTCTTAGCAAGATTTTACCCTCCTCAACGAATCAATAGGCTGAGAGCTGAGGTCCAAACTTTCAGGCAACAAGATGGTGAGACTCTATATGAAGCATGGGAGAGGTTTAAAGACCTAACAAGGAGGTGCCCACCAGATATGTTCAACGAATGGGTGCAGCTGCATATTTTCTATGAAGGACTCTCTTATGAGTCAAAGAAGGCCGTAGACCATTCATCCAGAGGATCTTTGAACAAGAATAAGACTATTGAGGAAGCCATAGATGTTATTGAAACAGTAGCAGAGAACGACTACTTCTATGCTTCCGAAAGAGGGAACACAAGAGGAGTAATGGAGCTAAACAATGTAGATGCTCTGTTGGCCCAAAACAAGCTCATTACCCAGCAGCTGGCTGACCTCACCAAGAAGATGGAGATGAACCAAGTAGCAGCAATCTCCACTTCATCAACAACCCAAGAAGGAGTGAATGAAGAAGCAAAGGGTAGTCAGGAGCAAGCCAACTACATTGGAAATTCACCAAGAAAAAATTATGATCCATACTCTAAGACCTATAACCTTGGATGGAGAAACCACCCAAAATTTGGGTGGGGAAGTGAGCAAGATCAAAACCAAGACCAGAGACGTTACAACTCCAACAACAATGCAGCTCACCAGCAATTCACACAGATGACATCTCAACACCCCCACAACAACACTTCTCCACATGCTTATCAAAACCAAAACAGCACATCTGCTCCGAATCACTCATCACTTGATAACAAGCTCTCTAAGATTGAAGCCTTACTTGAAGGAATATGCCAAGAGATTCAAGAAAATAAGGTGTTCAAAGAGGAGGTGCGAGCCAATATTAAGAACCAGGGAGAGACCATTAGGAAGCTAGAATTCCAGGTGGGATATTTAGCTGAGAAGATTCCCAAACCTACTCATAGCTTCCCAAGTGACACGGAGAAAAACCCCAAAGGAGAAGCAAAGAAAGTAAGATGGGAAGATTGCAAAATGGTCAGTACAAGTGATCAAGAGACTGAAGACAAGCAAGGCAAACTTTTCGAACAACCTGAAGACAACTCAATAAAGGAGGAGGATAAAGATCACCAAGAACCAGAAATCACACAACAAGAGCTGCTGAAGCTCTATGCACCCTTCCCTCAACTGCTCAATGGTGCTGTGGGAAAAAGAATATACTCAAGGTTCCTAGACTTGTTTCCATCTCTGTATGTGAACATACCATTCATCAAGGCAATTCAACAAATGCCTGCATTCATCAAGTATATGAAGGAACTTCTTCCCAAGAAAAGCTCACTCAAAGGAGGCCAGACTATAGTGATGAACAAGGAATGTAGTGCCCTTATTCAACCTGAGTTGCCTACAAAAAGAAGAGACCCAGGGAGTTTTCACATCCCTTGTGCCATAGGTGAAACTATGTTCGATAGAGCACTATGTGATTTGGGGACCAGCATCAACTTATTGCCCTTATCCCTGGTGAAGAGGCTGCAGATCAATGAGATAATGCCCACAGATGTAATCATCAGATTGGCTGACAAAACTCAAAAGCAAGCAATAGGAGTGGTGGAAAATGTGTTGCTAAAGGTTGGGAAATACTTTCTCCCAATAGACTTTGTCATCCTGGACATGGAAGAGAGTTACACTCACCCAATCATATTGGGAAGACCATTCCTAGCTACGGCCAGAGCACTTATCGATGTAGAGAACGGGGAGCTAATATTGAGAATCCATGATGAACGACTCAGCTTCAATGTTTTTAAACTCTCACAAGAAACAAAGCAAGAGGATAAGGAACTAAGCACAAATGATAATGAGACACTGAAGGAGGAGACAAGCACTGAAGCACAGCCAGTTCATTCTGAGATTTCCTTAATTGATAAACAAAGAAAACAGCAATTGCCACAGCTCAAGGAAAAATTGGAGGAACCTAAACCTCTAGAGGCAGGTAAAGATAGCATCACAACTCCTTTAGAAAAAGAGGTCACCAAGGGGAAGGCAACCTCAAAAGGAACAAAGAAGAAGGTACCAAGGAGGTGGAGGAACAAGAAGATCCCTACAGAAGACTTCTCTCCAGGGGATAGAGTGGTCTCAGCTTATTTCCCAGATATTCCCCCTAATCTCCCTACTGTACCATCTCAGTTACCTAAGGTCTTCACTATCAACAGAGTTCTTTCCCTGGAACATGTGGAGATCATTGATCCAACCAATGGATATAAGTCCACAGCAAGAGGGGAGGACTTTAAGCACTACCAACCACCCTGATGAGGGAAAAACGTCAAGCTAGTGACGCTAAAGAAGCGCTTCATGGGAGGCAACCCATGTTCTATATGTTTTTAAAATAATGAATAAATCAATGTTTATGAATTTCAACCCAAACTTGACAAACACTTGGTGAAATCTTTATCATGCAGTATATAGTGAAGAACAAGTTTGGTGTTCAAAGCAAACCAAGATGCGTGCTAGTCTTGGGAGCTTTGAACAAAACTTTTCATCACATTGCTTCAAACTAAGTTTGGTGTCACCCCATGGTGCCACCAAAATGCATAAGGAAACACAAGTAGTTAGTTAGTTGAAATTCATAAATAAACAAAATCTTTTTCTTCTCTTTATTATTCTAGCCGTAGAGTTGTTTTTATGATATTAATTTTCTTATTTTAAATCTTTATAGGAAAAGAAAAGAAGCATAAAAAGGGGATTGATTGGACAATTAAATGGGGGGAGATTCCGCCACTTAATGAAGAGCACTACACACATGTCTCAAGAGGGAACGCATGGGGAAACGTTGCCATGCAACATTGGAGAAGGAAGATCCTTGAAGACCGAACCAATCACTCTCATTAAGTGATGATCCTTGTCCTTCCTTCATACACAACCCCAACCGTCCATCAAGCAAAAATCCTTGCAATCCACACCTTCCATCCACTCATGATCTCCCTATATAAGTGAACCATAGTGCATGATCATTCCTCACACTCAAATTCCCACTCTCCACACTTCATACTTTCGGCTTGCTCAACCCCCTTCATCACACTCTGTCCTGGCCAACCTATTCCTCATCTATCCGTATCCTCCAACCTCCCCCTCAAAACAGCAACTCAATTCATGGCATCATCAAGCTCAAAGAGGCAAAAGAGGAAGGAACCCATGGAGAGTGTTCCTTTCGATGAGAAGAAATTCAAAACTGCCTTTCATGAACGTGAATTCGAACAGATAAGGGCCAGAAAGATATTGCCAGAGTTAATCTTCCAAATCAATGCAAATGAGTCACCACAAATTCTGGAGAAAATCGAACAGAGGGGGTGGCAATTGCTCACAAGTCCAGAGGGGAAGATCAATGGAAACCTCATCAAAGAATTTTATGCAAATGTAGTAAGAGAAGATAAAACCAAGGCCCCAACCTTCAAAAGTTACGTAAGAGGAAAGGAGGTGGACTTCAGCCCAAATGCCATAACAAGAGTTCTTCACCTGAAATCACCTCATTTTGATGAGGACAGTTATCAGGTAAGGATTAGTAGAAGCCCTGATAATGATGAGCTCTCAGAGATAGTAGCAGACATCTGTGTTATAGCAGCTGACTGGGAAAGGTACACAGATGGAAGACCTAAGTTCATCAAGAGGGGAGACCTGAGCCCTAAAGCCAAGGGGTGGTTTGAACTCGTAAGGAGGTCCATCCTACCAACTACAAATAATTCAGAGGTAAAAATCAATCGAGCTACTATGGTGCATTGCTTAATACAGGGTGGGGAAATCAATGTGAATGAGCTCATCGCCGAGGGGATTCAAGATTCGGCTAAGAAGGTTGATTCAGGTGCCAGGCTTTGGTACCCCAGCACCATTCTCCGCTTATGCAACGAGGCCAAGGTAGTATTTGAGGACAGTAATCCAGACTGGGTGAACCCAGGGAGGCCAGTTACACTCGAGCGATTGGTTTATACTACACCTGCTTTACAACAAAGAAGACCACAAATAGGAAAACCAAAAGCAAAAGAAAGAGTTCACCAAGAGAAACCTCATCAGGAAGAATATCAACAAGGAGAGTATTCTGATCCAGCCAACTTGAACATGAGTCACCTTCTAAGAGCCATTGAGGATTTGGGGATGAGACATATGGAAGGACAAGAGAAAATACTGAACCTTCAAACCAACTGGCTGAGCCAACAGGAAGCATGGCAAAAACAACAAATGGAGCAGCAGCAGGAACACTACTCCCAGCTCACTCAAGCCATCAACCAAGTGAATGAGAGGCAAGAGCTTCAAGAGAAGCACTTGCAAGAACTCAACCAGTGGCAGATAGCCCAAATGAAAACTTTCAATCAGTTCAGTGTACTCAATGAAGGAAGGCAACTACATAGGGAGGAGTTCTATGTAAACACTCAAGCCAAGTTGAACTACATGACTAGTAATATGCATCAACTACACTATACCATCCCTATATATGATGAGGTCCAAAAAGATTTTGTAGAACAAGAAGAGAGGAAGGTGAAACAGCAAAAGGAGACACTCAAGAAGAAGATGGAAGATGGTGGTTTCTGGAAGAAGCTGCTTGGAAAAGGCAAAGGAAGTGGAAGTACAAGCACTCAAGAGAGACACAATGAGGACAAGTAAGGATGGGAACATGGGCATCCACATGAATGACAGGTGGTGGAGTTATTTTTGGTCCATGTTTTCTATGCTTTAAATAAGGAAGATCTTGTATGAAATAGAACTTGCTTCCATGTTATGTTTAAACCTTTTTAAATTCTGTCTTTTAAGTTCTGAATAGGTCTATGTGTGCTAGTCTTTATGTCACTGCATCCTCCTTAACTTACTTGTATGCTTGTCCCTTTTAATCAAATGAAGAGAGAATGTTTATGTTTCAAAAGACCAGAGTGGAGTTCACATTATGGAGTACATTCATGAGTTTGTGGTATGATCATAAGTTAGCTAAGTTGGTTCAACCATAAGGTGGGATGACAACTATCTGGCCTGAATACTTTTCTTTGAATATACTCATGAGACTAAGTATATGACAAGATCCTAATAAGAGAAAGAGAAAAGAATAATGAAAGTGGAAAAACAAAAGAAAAAGAGTAAGCAATAAGGCTAGGCACCAATGGTTTTGATCTTAAGATATGTGTTTGTGGTGTTCCTGTGTGAGGGATCTACTTGGATGAATAAGCTCTTAGGGGTGCTTTATCACCTGGTAACTTGGGTTAACTAACCCGGGATTATCAGCTGAAAGTCCATCATCAAGAGTAACCCTCACCACAGAGCATTTAGTAACCCAAAGAGGTGCTGGACACCAAGGTCTCAAGAAGGAAAATAAATGAACTATATGCCTGTGGTGTGTATGTATGGGGGAGAGACTTGAGGGAGTAAGTCCTTAGGGGTGCTTCAACACCTAGCACCTTGAACCAACTGGTTCGGGAGTGTTGGCTGAAAGCTTATCTTAAAAAGTTGCCCCCTTACAGAGCACTTAGCCTAAGAACACCAATAAGCTCTGAAATGACAATAAAGGGATCAATGAATAAAAGTCTCATGGGATATAAGCAAAGTGAGTGTTTTAAGACATGATAAAGGTCTGAAAGCCAGGAATGAACCTAAGATGCTATGCATGAAACCACCATAAAATCAGTGATATGACTTCCACAAGAATGACTCATTGTTCTTGGCATTCCATTCATCATTCTCTTGTTCCAGTACTTGCTTAGGGACAAGCAAGCTTTAAGTTTGGTGTTGTGATGCCAGGGCATCTTGGCCAGTTTCACTGACCTTTTCTTTACTGTTTTTAGGTTAGTTTCATGCATTTCCTTAGGAAATAAGCTAGTTTTGGGTAGATATTCACTTACACCTTGATTCAAGCATACATTATGCATTTTACATTATTTCATGAGGATTTTGCATGAGTTTAGTGACAAATTGTATGTTGCATTACCCATGACTTGGACTAGAACTTTGATGCACTCTATTGCTTGATTTCAGGACCAAAGGAAGCAAGGAATGAGAGGTAACTTGCAAAGTTAATGAGAAAAGTGATTGCCAATAACGCTCTCAAAGCCATCATTGACCACGTTAAGAGTCACGTTAACTAAGTTAACGTGAACTCTAACGTGGAGAAGGGAAGTTGAGCCAACGTTAGTGACACTTAACATTGTCACTAACGTTGGCAAATACTCATAAGTGGCCACATTAGAGTCCACGTTAACTTAGTTAACGTGGCCTCTAACGTTAGAAAGGGGGAGAAGCGCCAACGTTAGTGACATTCAACATTGTCACTAACGTTGGCCTAAGGAGAAATATACCACGTTAACTCCCACGTTAACTTAGTTAACGTGGGAGCTAACATAAGAAGCAAGCATGGTCGACAACGTTAGTGACACCCAACATTGTCACTAACGTTGGAAGCAACCACACAACCCCCCAAGGAGCCACGTTAACTTCCACGTTAACCTAGTTAACGTGGAAGCTAACGTTGATGAGTGAAAGAATGGCCAACGTTAGTGACACTCAACACTGTCACTAACGTTGGGGATGGCTAAGCATGGCCACGTTAGAAGCCACGTTAACCTAGTTAACGTGGACTCTAACGTGAGGCATAGGGGCACCTTGGAACGTTAGTGACAATGTTGAGTGTCACTAACGTTCTCGAAGGATGACAAGCCCACGTTAAAGAGCTACGTTAACTAAGTTAACGTGGGCTCTAATGTGGGAACAAAGGGGGCTTTTCAAAGTTATTGGAAATGTTAAGTCTCAATAACGTGTGCGAAGGACTTAGAGGCAATGTTAGTGGCAACGTTTATGCCACTAACGTTGAAGTTAACGAGGCTTTTACTTAGTAACGATAGTGAGAAAGTTGATTGTCACTAACGTTCTCGAACTTATATTTTCACTAAACGTTAACACCCTTAACGTCCTAAGCTAAAGTCTCTGCCCACTTCACATTTTCTCTCTGCAAGTAAAGCCAAGCCCAAATGAAGAAGAGAACTGCTTCAAACTCAAGATCCAAAAGCCCAAGTCTTAAAGAGCTAACTAGAAGCTGAGAGAAGTAGTATATATAGGAGTAGCTTTGAATTGTGAAGGGAGTTCTGAAGGTTGGAAAAAGAGAACTACTCTCTGTATTTTACTTTCTCTGCAATTTTTAGTTCTATGATGTATTCTCCATCTTTGTTTTCATTTTCTAGAGCTATGAACAACTAAACCCCTTTCATTAGGTTAGGGAGCTCTGTTGTAATTTAATGGATCAATACTAATTTTCATTATTCTTCTTCTATCTTTTCTCTTGATTTTACTTGAAAGCTTTCGATCTTCATCCAATTGAGTAGTTATCTTGGAAAAGAAGCTATTCAAACTTGGATCTCTTTTGAACCTTGAAAGAGGAATGAAGAGATCAAGCTAGAAATGCTTTCTCATGCTGGACCAAATTGGGTTTGGATGGGTATGTGACTATAACCCTCTCAATACTTGATTTGGGAAATGCATGTGGTATAATCAGTGACCACACTTCATCTCTTCTCATGAGCAATTGACCAAGGAATTGGCTATTGATCAAGATTTGAGAGATTGAATTGCAAGACATTGTAATTCAATCACTTAAGATTGCCAAGGAGATCAATGAGTGCATTGATTGAGGAAGAGATGAAAATGAACTTGATCCGGAGAATTGCAACATCTCCTAAGCCCAATGAACTCCCCATCTCTGATCTTACCCATTCTCTTTAATTTCTGCCATTTACTTTTATGAGCAAATCCCCCATTCCCATTTACAATTCTGCAATTTATTTTCAGTCATTTACTTCCAGTCCTTTAATTCTAGCATTTACTTTTCTGTTAGTTACATTCCTGCCATTTTATTTTCTGCAACTCTCAACCCAAATTCTGGATTCGCTCAACTAGAACATTCTTCTAATTAAAGTTGCTTGATCAATCAATCCCTGTGGGATTCGACCTCACTCTATTGTGAGTTTTTACTTGACGACAAATTCGGTACACTTGCCGAAGGGAGATTTGTTGAGAGACAAGTTTTTCGTGCATCACAAGTGTCAAGCTAATGACATTAAAGAAGCGCTTGTTGGGAGGCCACCCAACCATAAGTATTCTATAGTATTTTCTTCTTTTCTATTTTCTTTGTTATTTTAGTTTGATTTCATATTATTTTATTTTCTATTGCTTTTCATAGTTTTCTTAGTTTTTCTAATATTTGTGATCGTATGTAGCCATTAGAACAGAACCAAGAACGTGTAGAAGAGAAACAGAAGACCCTAGAGGGTGCCCCTTACTGCCGTTTAACACCAGAAGGGAGAAGAGAGAATGGGCGTTCAACACCTATAAGGGAAGCAGTCCTGGCGCTTAAACGACAACAGGGGACCAAGTTTTCTTTGCTTGGGGACAAGAAAACCTTTTAAGTTTGGTGTTGCAGAGCGAGCTCTAGATTTATATTATCATCAATGGCACCAAAGGGAGGTGAATCATCTTCACAGAAAAGCACAACCTGAGCAGCCACCATCACTGAGGTGGTTGAGTTTCATTTTCCCTTTCTTTCTGTTTCTCAGTATTTCATTCTATTTCCTATTTTCCACTCTAGGCTTTGCCTGATCACTCTTAGGATTTTGCTTTCGTAGTTTATTTTTGAAATTTTTATGGTTAGAAGATGTCTCATGTATTGCCCACAAAGCTTAAAAGAAATTTTTTTAAAGAAGTAGTAAGATGCACAAGGTCTCGAGTTATATCATAAGTATTCCAATTACTTTGATGTGATGGCCTTACCTTTATTTTTTGAATGTATGAATTAACCAGTGTTCTGAAAACCAAACCGGACCAGCCGGTTCAACTGGATTAACTGGGAACCGGTCATTTGGTCGGTTCGGTTGGAGTGTAAAACCGTTCGCAAAAAATCGGACAAAGAACCGGCCGAACCGACGGTTAACCGGTGAACCGCCAGAACCGGCCGGGTTTTTTCAGGGTTACCGGTTTTTTTATATATATATAAAAAAAACCTAACCCACCAGATACCCAACCCAGCCCACCCCTACCCTTACCCCCACCCCTACCCCCACCCCTACCCCTTCTCTCCCTCTCTGAGAAACCCTAAACCCAGCCGCGATCCCTCTTCCACCGCCGCACTCTTCTCACCCCACCCCACCCTTCCCCTCCCCTTTCTCTCCGTCTCTGAAAAACCATAAACCCAGCCACCATCACTATCTCACCGTCGCACTCTTCTCATCGTTCTTCTCCCCGTCGCCGTCAGTCGGTCGTCGTCTGTTCGGATCGTTACTCTTCTTGTCGCCGTCGGCCGCTCGTCGTCTCTTCGGAGATCTCTCTCTGTTGCTCTCTTCAAGGTCAACCCCTATTACCGTCACTTTCACTTCTCCTCGACGTTGAGTCTGAGCTGTTGGCATCGCCATCGCGAAGGACTGCTCCATCGTCGTCACTGCTCGATTTTTTGGTGTCCGTCTCTCTCTATGAGTTTTCTCTCTGTCTGAGGGTCAGAGCTCAACGTCCTTTCTCACTGCATTGTTTATTATTGATGCTGAAATGTTTTTATTCTGAGTTATGGTATGATTTTTATTCTTAGTTGATTCTGCTGATTTGTCTGCTTTGTTGATTCTGGTTGCTGGATTTGAGTTATTGATGGTGTTTTGTTGATTATGGGTTGCTGGATTTGAGGGGAAATATTGTTTATATTGGAATCTGATTTTCTATTCATGATTTTTTCCTGAGGTTATTGTTTGTTGAGGAACCCGCGCTTCTCGATGGAACTTGGGTGTTGTTGTAAGTATGAGCTAAATTTTATTCAACTATGCTTTTTTTCCTGAAACTGAATTGTTGCACCACTCACTTATTAATATTGTGTCAATTGATCAGATCTTTGAGGCTGATGGATCAAGCAGCCATGTGGGACTCACTTATTTGAGGAATTCTGCATCCATCATGTGAGATTACCCCCACTTCTTTCCTAATTAGCTACCCACATGCAGAACATCAAATATTTATGGCCTCTAGTGACATCACAAGGAATGCACATTCCATATGATTATACAAAAGTCAGAATTTGACCTGGGTGCAAATTGGAACATCAATCATTGGTCTAATTCTAATAATAGCTGACCTTGTTCTCTCTAACCCTTTCTTGATCCTCTTCACATTATTCAACATGTTTGTTAATGCATATTTAGTTATGAATAGTTGCAGCTCAAGTGAACTATGCTTCTTATTGAGTAATAAAACTTTGATTTTGATTTTGATTGATATGATTGTTGAATGTTGTGTAAATGGAAGCAATTTGGGTCATGCCTTGGAGAAATGGTTGTTTTTTGTTATGAATTTTGGATATTTTATGAAGTAAAATTGTGAAATTTCAAATTTTATTAATTTAAAAATTATTGAATTTATATATTCAAAATTATATATAAGTTTTTTAATAATTTTATTTAATATTTAATTAAACCGGTTGAACTCCGGTCGAACCCCGGTTGAACCAGTAAACCATTGAACCAGTGACCTCACTGGTTTATTGACCGGTCCGATTCTCGCAACCTTGGAATTAACTATGCATAATTGATATTAGGGTTGAGCATATTGGCTCTTAAAGAACAATGAATTTAGATAAGTATTATTGATTCTTGAAATATAAAAAAATATTGATTCTGGAAGCAAAAGAAACAGAAAAAAAAAAGAAAGCAAAAAAGAAAAATAAAAAACAAGGGTCCAAGGCTTTGAGCATCAATGGTTAGGAGGGTCAAAATTGGCCTAAAAAGCTCAAATGAGTTGCTATCCCTAACTATATGCTTGTGGTGTGAAGGTGTCAAGAAAATCTTGAGGCTGAGCATTTAAAGTCATTATCCAAAGCTATAAAGAGTACGCTTAAGAACTCTGAGCACCATTGTCTGAGAATTTAAGCAAAGCTAAATTCGAATCCAAAAAGTTCCCCCATTTAAGTGCTTGTGGCGTTTATGTATCAGGTGGTAATATGTGAAAACAAAATGCTTAGAGTCACGGCTAGGCTCAAAGGTGCAAAGTACCAAAAAGAAGTTGTGTTCAAGAATTATGAAAAACTAAAAGAAGAGAATCAATAATATCATCCGGATTCTAGTTCCAAAGGGTACCAATATTTTTAAGCTTCAAAGGAAAGTAAGATGCCAAGGCTATTCAGAAATAAAGAGTTAATAGTCCCATTCCATAATTAGAACTGAGCTTCATTGACAACTCTAAAACCTGATATATTTTTCTCTTCCAATTAGTACTATCTTGTTTTTGGTTGCTTGAGGACAAGCAACAATTTAAGTTTGGTGTTGTGATGCATGAGCATTTTATACCCTTTTTCAGAGCATTTTCTAGCTATTTTTAGTTATATTTTATTAATTTTTACTATGTTTTAGTGCAAAAATTTATCTTTGGATGCTACTTTGAGTTTTTGTGTTATTTCTATGATTTCAGGAGATTTTTGGGCGAATTTGGCAGAATCTTTTCAGAGATGAAGAAAGCTAACTTCTAGAACTTTCTAGCAATATATGATAGTTTATACTTCTCTTCTAGAATCACTGTCAAAACAGGCATTAAACGTCCACAACTGGCGTTTAACGCCCAAGAAGGACTGACCTCCCAAGTTGAATGCCCAAAACTGGCGTTCAATGCCAACCAGAGAGCAGAAACCAGCAAATTCACCCCCCTCTCCAATTTCAATGCCTAGAATCCAAGTTGAATGCCAGGCATCAGCCCAAACACTCACCAGGTGGGCACCAAAGTGAATTTTAGCACTCCTTAGCTTATCTTATCTTATCCTTGTAACTTTTAAATTTAAATTAACATCTTGTAGGTTTAGTCTTAGAGGTTTTTACTATAAATAAAGGACTTCCTTTCTCCTGAGGATCACATTACTTTACACCTTCTTCTCTATTTTCTCTGTAAATTATGGGCAACTAAACCTCTTGGTTAAGGTTAGGAGCTCTGCTTATTCCTATGGATTAATATTATTACTTTTTTATTTTAATATATGTTTGATTCCTTTCTATGATGTATTTTTGTTCTTCATCTAAATGAATCAGGGGTAGAACGGAAGTATGACCCCTTTTTCTACATGAGTTCCTGTGATACTCTAAGCAAGGTCGCTTGAGCTACAACTTGAGAATACATCTCCTAAGTTACAATTACCTGGACTAATTGGGATATGTGACATAAAATCCTGTTAGCTTTGGTTAATTAAGGTTTTTGTTGTATAAACTAGAATACTACGCTTCATTCTCCGATCCGAAAGATCTGACCTTGTCTGTGGCACTTTAAGTAGGATCAGGGGAGAGTGAATTGCACTAAGCTTTACCCTCGTTCGAGTTGAATGACCACTGACCTTGGCTTTTGATGAGAATCAGAGGAGATTAAATTGCCAAGGAATTGGTGTTTAATCACTTACAGTTTGCCATAGAATTTTAAGTTCGGTGTTGTGATGAGTGGATATTTTATACACTTTTTGGTATCATTTTCATATAGTTTTTAGTATATTTTGTTTAATTTTTTTTAAGTTTTTATAGGTTTTATTGTTAAATTCAGATTTTTGGATTCTACTATAAGTTTTTGTGTTTTTGTACAATTTCAGGTATTTTTTGACTGAAATTGAGGAGAAATGGATTATTTATTTTTGTTATGAGTCCTAATTATTAGCTATTCTCCATTACGGGGTGGCGATCAATGTGTAGAAGAAAGAGTATATTGATAAACAGGGCTATGAGACTTGAAGATAGAGTGGAGGAGGGTATGAATAATGCTGGCTTTTGGCAAGATCAACAGGCACCAAACAAGGATGGTGGAAACACTAGCAGCCAAGTATATGAAAGGAGAAAGAAGAGGCATGACAAATGAAAGGTGGACTTGCTCCTTGTTCAAAGAAAAAAGCATGCATTCTATCTGTTCTAAGTTGTCTTTGCATTTCTAAATAGTCCTCTTTAATTATAAGTCTTTGCATTGTGTTTGTTTCTTTTAAAATAAATAGGCTAGTTTATGTGTGTACTTGTATGTTATTTTCACTTGACAAAAAGCATGTGTTGTCCCCTGCATCTTTAAATTCAATAAAAGAACAGTTTGAATGTGAAGCAAGATAATCTCTGTTAGTTAGAAGTAGAATAAAAGTAAGTGGTGGTATGTGTGTGATTGTATAATAGCTCACTTTTAGTGAATAAAGAGCTAGGATATCTCCTTCTAAGTAAAGAGTGGCCTACTGTCTATGAATCTCAATTGAATTAAATTCCTTGGTTAGAAAGAAAAACAAAAAGAAGGAAAGAACAAAGAGAGCCAAAAAGTGGCAAAACAAAAGAAAAACAAAAAGAAACAAAGCTGGACACCAATAGCTTAAACCTTAAAATATATGCCTGTGATGTCTTTGTACTAGGATCTGCTTGGATTAGTAAGCTCTTAGGAGTGCCTCAACACTTGGTGACTTGGGTTAACTAATCCGGGATCATCAGCTGAAAGTCCACTATCAAGAGCAACCTAACTACAAGGCATTTAGTAGCCCAAAGAGGTGCTGGGCATCAATGTTTTAAGAAGGAATGTGAGCCAAGTGTCTATGGTGAATAATGTGTCAAGTATAAAGAAAAGAAAATGAACTTGCTACACATGACACTCAAATAAAGCTTTTGAATAAAGTAATAGCCAAGGATAAAGGAATAATGAGAGGTCATAGCAGTATGTCACTTGAAGCTTGAAGGAGACTTTCTAGGCCTAGGAGTCAATAAGAAGTGAGTATTTGCATATCCACATAAAACCCCATGAACTATCAATAATACTCTGCTAGCATGAACTTCCTCTTCCATTTCATTCTTTCTTCTTAATAATTCATTTCTTGCTTGGGGACAAGCAAGCTTTAAGTTTGGTGTTGTGATGACAAGTCATCCTAGCCTATTTTAGCTAGTCTTTTTCTTTAGTTTTCATTAGAATTATGTACTTTCTTGAGCTACAAGCAAGCTAATTGAGTAGATTTTCATGTTTCCCTTGATTGAACCAACCATATATGAATTTATGCCATTTCATGAGGTTTTATGCTATATTTGTTGCATATTATGAAAGAATAAATATCTCATGATTTTGAGCATAGCTTTGATAAGTTTGGTTGATTAATGATAGGTGAAGAAAGCTTGGAGAAAGGTTGAAGCAAAGAGGAATGGCTAGAAGTGAAGAGAGGACAATGGAATAAGTGAAATTGAACCAGGAGGCATGAAGTTAGCCCCAACGTTAGCCCCCTAACTTGGAGGCTAACGTTAGGCATGAAGATTACTCCCTGGGCTCCCCACGTTTGAGCCAACGTTAGCCCCCTAACTTGGAGGCTAACGTTGGCAAGAGAAACTTCTTCCCTGGGCACCAACGTTTGCGCCAACGTTAGACCCCTAACTTGGGGGCTAACGTTGGCACATGAACATTCAAGGAAGAGGCAAAAGTTAGCCCCAACGTTAGCCCCCTAACTTGGAGGCTAACGTTGGAACTTGAGAGTTTCTCCCCTGGGCACCAACGTTTGCGCCAACGTTAGCCCCCTAACTTGGAGGCTAACGTTGGCACATAAATTACAAAGGGGGAAGGACCAACGTTTGCGCCAACGTTAGCCCCCTAACTTGGAGGCTAACGTTGGCGCCACTAGCATATAAGCAAGGCCAACGTTAGGGTCAAAGTTAGACCCCTAACGTTGGCACCAACGTGCATACCAGTAAATTTTGCTTGCTGCTATGAAAAGTTGGAGCCAAAGTTAGACCCCTAACTTTGGCTCAAACTTTAGGTCCAACTTTGGCTAACCTCAAACCCGGTTCAATTGGTTCACTTTGGTTCTTCTTCAAACTTCAAGAGCAATCAACCAAGGCCTCTTTCAACCCAATTCCACCAAGAACAAAGGCCCAACTCAAGGCTTGAAGATCATTTTTGGAAAGTGTATAAATAGGATAGAATTCAAGTTATTAGGAGAGCTTTCCTTTTAAAATTTTCATAATAGTTTTCGGAGAGCTTTTGAACTTGAGTGAACTTTAATTTCTTTGTTTCCATTGCTTTTAATTTCATTTTTACTTTTGTCTTGGATCTTGGATTGGAGAATTAAAGAAATTCTGTTTCAATTTCAATCTTGGATCTCTCTGTTTCTTTACTGTTAATTGAATTGGCATTTCCGTTTCTGTTACTTGATCTTCATCTCTTTTCTTTGCAATTTACAATTTCCTGGCAATTGTTCTTGTTGGATCTAGGAAGGCATTGAGATCTAGACTTGGTTTTCTAGTCTCTGGGTCCTGAGATCTAAATTTCCATTTCAATTCCCTGTTTACTGCTTCTTATGTTCATTTACTTTTCTGCTTTATTTCCGGTTCAATCCCAATTCCCTTTTACTCTTCTGTTTGATGCAATCTAATTTTTCCTTGTTTAATTTCTGCAAATCCACATCCCAATCCCCTTTACATTTCAAGCAATTTACATTCCTTGCACTTTAAGATTCCGCAATTTACATTTCTTGCACTTTAAGTTTCTGTCATTTAATTTCTTGTTCTTTAAGTTTTAGCAATTTATTTCTTGTTCTTTTTACTTCAATGCAATTTAATTCTGCAAGTCACAAAACCATCAACCAAATCTTGATTCGCTTGACTAAATCAACCACTAAACTAAAATTGCTCAATCCTTCAATCCCTGTGGGATCGACCTCACTCCCGTGAGTTTTTATTACTTGATGCGACCCGGTGCACTTGCCGGTTAGATTGTGATGTTTTGGAAGAAATTTATTTTTCACCAAAATATCTCATCAAGTTTTTGGCGCCGTTGCCGGGGATTGATTAGATTGACAATGATTAAGTGAAGTGGTAATCTAGATCAAGCACTTTTTCTTTAATTTTTGATTAACCCACTAACTGTTTGAATATTTGCTTGAACTAAATTTCATTCTAGCAATAGATTGAAGTGATCTTGCTGGTGTTTCTTTTGTCTTGTTTGTATGTCAGATACAGGGAGATCCGTTCCTGTTTTATCTGAAGCTGATCAGAGAACTCTTAGAAGGATAAGAAGAGCCGAAAGAGGGAAAAATATTGTTGGAGAAAAAGAATCTGAGGAAGAATACCACGAGATGGAAGGAGATACATCTAATCCAGGAGGAGGAGTTAATAATCAACCACAACAAAGGAGAGTATTGGCTTTCTATACCTTTGCAAATGCTAGACATTGTGGAAGCAGCATTCTCACCCCTAATGTCAATGCAAATAACTTTGAACTGAAGCCACAACTCATCACATTGGTCCAAAACAACTGCTCATTTGGGGGAGGACCATTGGAGGATCCAAATCAACATCTATCTACCTTCTTAAGGATCTGTGACACTGTCAAATCCAATGGCGTGAATCCTGAAACCTACAAGCTTCTGCTATTCCCGTTCTCATTAAGGGATAAGGCTGCACAATGGCTTGAAACTTTTCCCCAAGGAAGTATCACTAGTTGGGATGACTTGGTGACTAAATTTCTAGCCAAATTCTATCCACCCCAAAGAGTCATCAGGCTGAAAACCGAGGTGCAGACATTCACACAATTAGATGCCGAATCCTTGTATGAAGCATGGGAGAGGTATAAAGCCTTAATCAGAAAGTGTCCTCCAGAGATGTTCAATGAATGGGACGTGCTGCAAAATTTCTATGAAGGTCTGACATTGAAATCTCAGGAGGCATTAGATCATTCTGCTGGAGGTTCACTACAACTGATGAAAACTGCTGAGGAAGCTCAGAATCTTGTGGACATGGTGGCCAACAACCAATATTTCTTCGCTCACCAAAGAAGCCGCCAACCATCACAAAGGAGAGGAGTAATGGAGCTAGAAGGAGTGGATTCAATCCTAGCTCAAAACAAGATGATGCAGCAGCAAATTCAACAACAATTTGAGCAAATGGCCAAGAGGATTGATAGTCTCCAAGTTGCAGCAGTTAACACTAGCCAACCATCAACCACATGGGGACAGAGTGAAGAAACTCAAGAAGAACAACAACAAGAGCAAGTGCAGTATATGCACAATCAAGGACCAAATGAAGTGTATGGTGATACATACAATCCATCCTGGAAAAACCACCCAAACCTCAGATGGGGAGATAACCATACCCAAAACCAACAACCATGGCAGAGGAACTCAAACCAACACAACCCAAGAAGCAACCAAAATCACAACCAGCAGCAGACTAACCAAAACCCCTACAGAAAACCTCAAAATAACTACCCCAACCTCAACCAATACCAATCTAATAACCAATCCACCAACCAAAATGCCTACCATCCACCACCCACATCTCATAACCCACCTCAAATATCACCTAAAGCCCAAAGAATCACTCACTTGGAGACCATGATAGACAAAATGTTGAAACACCAAGAAATGGTAGCCAAGAATCAGGAAGCCTCTATGAAGAGCCTAGAGAGACAGATGGGGCAACTCTCCAAGCAAGTATCTGTTGAGAGACCTTCAAACTCACTGCCCAGTGACACAATTCCAAATCCCAAGGAAGAATGCAAGGCAATACAATTAAGGAGTGGAAGAGCATTGATAAGCAACAATGACACTACAAGGAAGCAAGCAGAGAACATCAAAGAACCAACGGAGGGTGAGAAGCAAACAAAGGCAGATGAGGCTAATAAGCAAGTTGTGATGCCAAACAAAGGCACTGAGAAACTCAAAGAGAAGGACAACCAGCCACATAGCTCAAAGGAAGTAGCTCAGGGGCAGCAGCAAATAGGAAAAAGCATCATACCTCCATTGCCATATCCTCAGAGGTTCAACAAAGAGGTTAAAGACCAGCATTTTCACAAATTCCTTGAAATTTTTAAGAAGCTGGAAATCAATATTCCCTTGGCTAAAGCACTTGAACAGATGCCTCTATATTCCAAGTTTCTGAAGGATCTTATCAACAAGAAAAGAAGCTGGGATGAGAAAGAAACCATAATGATTGCTGAGGAATGCAGGGCCTTGATTCAAAGGGGGCTTCCTCCCAAGCTTGAGGACCCAGGAAGCTTCCTGTTGCCTTGCACCATTGGGAAATTGACAATCACTAAAGCAATGTGTGATCTCATAGCAAGTATTAACTTAATATCATCCTCCTTGGTGAAAAAGCTGCATATAGAGGAGGTCAAACCAACACAAATGTCTCTGGAGCTGGTAGACAAGTCAATGGTATATCCCAAGGGTATAATTGAAAATCTTTTGGTCAAGGTGGACAGTTTTATATACCCTGCTGATTTTGTGGTTCTAGAATCAAACAATGAGGATGGTGACTCTGTTATACTGGGAAGGCCATTCTTGGCCACTGCTAGAGCTATCATAGACGTAGAGGAAGGGGAATTAACTCTCAGGATGCATGACCAGAGCATCACTCTGAAGGTATTACCAGAGGCACAATTCAGCAAGGAGAAGAAAGACTATATGAAGAGTGATCAGGAAAGTCACAGCAACATCCCAATGCTAAGGACTGTGCAGACTGATGAAAAAGCCCAAAAAGATGTTAGAGTACTGGCCACTGAGAAGAGAGGTCCCCAAGGAAAGCCTACAGCCAGAAAAGAAAGATCAACAAAAGGAAAGATGAAGCGCAGGAACAAAGCAAAAAGGGGCTGGAAGAATAGAAAGATTCCAACAGAGGGGCTTTCTAAAGGTGACAAAGTGCAACTGATATATCAACAGCTGGAGGCAAATCAACAAACCGAGAATTACTACACTGTCAGCAACATACTATCATTAGAACATGCTGAAATTGAACACCAGAGAACAAAGAAGAGGATCACGGTCAGGGGAGACAAATTGAGGCCCTACAAGCACCAACCACCATAAAAGAAAGCCTCAATGTCAAGCTAGTGACAATAAAAGAGCGCTCCATGGGAGGCAACCCATGATTTAAGATTCATGTCATTTTAAATTCAATAAGTTATGATCACTTGATGCATGAATTCTTTTTTTACGAACGTGTCCATTTATTGCATGCACTATTTTGAAACATATGCTAAGTTTGGTGTGTCTTCAAGCACACTTAACCAATATTACAAAGGATTTTGTTTCACATGCTTAAAATGTTTTGATAGAGCATATGGCCGAACACTAAGTTTGGTGTCCACATAGCTTCATGAAAATTTGAAACTCATGCATCAATAATCATACATGTGTTATTTTTCAAAACCTTATAAATAGAAAAATTCTTATTCGATAATGAAGGCATTAATTGTGATGTATCCTTTGACAAAAAAAACAAGTTTGGTGTTCATCAAACCTTGATGCACTGATTTAAGGATACAATTAATCCTTCATGAAAAAAAAAGAGAGAAAAAGAAAGTATGATGAAAACAATTCTTATGAACATTTAACATTTGGACTTCACCAATTGGAGGAAGAAACTCATTTTCTTTATAAATTACAAAATACTAAGTTTGGTGTCCTCCAAAGAGAGTGTCACGGTTCACATGAGATAAGAATTGATGGTTCACATATTTTTACTAAAAAGAACAATAGTGCTACGGTTGGATAAGACTAATGTATGTTGTCTTGTTGTGATGACTAGGAGGTCAAAGAATCTTCAATGAAAAAGACAAGACAAAGGAAAGCATAGCATAAGGACAAAATCCTATCACATGCTTCAAGGAAGAAATCTGCCACTCCTTGAGAATGATCACGGCAAAGGCAAGGGAAGGAGCAAATTTTGTCTTCATTCATCCTTACATGCATACCTTTGATCTCCATAGTGTCTAATTGCATCCTAGCCCTTCATTGCTCATTTAAAATGCATACCACCTTCAAGCCATGCACATAACCGAATCACTCCTCAACATAACAAGCCTTGTACAACCTTTCTTCTACTTTAAACTCCAACCACTTAAACTTCTCTTCATAACTTCTTGTCATAGCAAGTCCGGACCTAATCTCTTTTTCCTCCAAACACACATCAAACTCTCCAACATTCTTCACATTCCCTCTCAACCAACCAAGTGATCATGGCATCCTCCTCAAGAACCAAACGACGAAAAGGAAAAGATCCAATAGTGGAGGAAGAAACACATGAGTATGACCAATGGAGGTTCAAGTCTTGGTCTCATCAAATGCAAATTCAATGGATGAACGAGAAAAGAATCTATCCTGAAATTCCATTCATGTTGCCGGATGATGGATGTCAAGAAATAAAGAACAAAATCCGGAAGAGGAGATGGGAGGAACTTACATCACCAGCCACCCGAATTAATACCAATATCATAAGAGAGTTCTATGCAAATGTCCCAAGGATTGACATGCGTGAACCCCCAACGTACAAGAGCTATGTGCGTGGGGTGGAAGTAGACTTTAGCCCGGATGCAATCAAGAAAGCCTTGAAACTAAAATCAGTCCGCTTTGATGAACCGGGATACCAACAAAGATTGAGTGAGGAGCAGAATTATGAGGAGATTGCAAGAGACATTTGTTTTGAGAACTCAGAATGGGAAGGAGATAACAAGAACAGATACAAGTTCCTGAAGAGATGTAACCTCACTCCGGAGGCAAAAGGATGGTATGAGTTGATGAAAAGGTCAATTCTGGGGACAGTGAACACCTCAGAAGTTAACAGGGAGAGAGCCTTGATGCTGTATTGTATCATGGTGGGTGGAGAGATAAGAGTTCATGAGATCCTTGCAAGAGACATTCAAAAGATAGCTGAAAAGAATTCGGCCGGATCTTGGTTGTACTATCCGAGCACCATTTGGAAGTTGTGTGCAAAGGCTAAAGTTCCATTGGAAGAAGAGAATCCAATGTGGTTAAGCCAAGGCATGCCCATAACCATTGAACGAATGATGATGCCCCTTGAAGCACATCAAGGCCGAAGACCACATGGAGGAAGAGAAAGAGAAGAGCCAATGGAAGAAGATGAGCTACACATAGAAGAAGAGCCACGAGAGGAGGAGGAGCAGCCACACTTTTTCCCACATGGCAATATGGATATGACTCAAATGCAAGAAGCAATAGGGAGATTGTCTCAACAGTACACGAGAATCCAAGAGAGGCAAGAGGAATACCATTCTCTGTACATGCAAAACCAACAAGCACAAGAAGAAAGAGAGCTAAGAATAATAAACAAACAAAATGAATTCGAGTCAAGATTTCTTGCAATGCAAGAAGAACATGCCTTTCAATCTCATGAATCTTTTGGGAGGTTGGAACAAATGCAAGCTGAAAGTTTGAAGGCTTTCAAGGAGTTCACAACACTCCAAGAAGCAAGGTATGAAGTGCAAGCCGATTATAATGTCAATAGCCAAATCAAACTAAACTATATTGGAGAACATATGCACAACATGGATCCGGCGTTCCCAACTTTTGATGAATTCTTCAAAATGAGAAGTGAGGTAGAAGTAAACAGGGCTATGAGACTTGAAGATAGAGTGGAGGAGGGTATGAATAATGCTGGCTTTTGGCAAGATCAACAAGCACCAAACAAGGATGGTGGAAACACTAGCAGCCAAGTATATGAAAGGAGAAAGAAGAGGCATGACAAATGAAAGGTGGACTTGCTCCTTGTTCAAAGAAAAAAGCATGCATTCTATCTGTTCTAAGTTGTCTTTGCATTTCTAAATAGTCCTCTTTAATTATAAGTCTTTGCATTGTGTTTGTTTCTTTTAAAATAAATAGGCTAGTTTATGTGTGTACTTGTATGTTATTTTCACTTGACAAAAAGCATGTGTTGTCCCCTGCATCTTTAAATTCAATAAAAGAACAGTTTGAATGTGAAGCAAGATAATCTCTGTTAGTTAGAAGTAGAATAAAAGTAAGTGGTGGTATGTGTGTGATTGTATAATAGCTCACTTTTAGTGAATAAAGAGCTAGGATATCTCCTTCTAAGTAAAGAGTGGCCTACTGTCTATGAATCTCAATTGAATTAAATTCCTTGGTTAGAAAGAAAAACAAAAAGAAGGAAAGAACAAAGAGAGCCAAAAAGTGGCAAAACAAAAGAAAAACAAAAAGAAACAAAGCTGGACACCAATAGCTTGAACCTTAAAATATATGCCTGTGATGTCTTTGTACTAGGATCTGCTTGGATTAGTAAGCTCTTAGGAGTGCCTCAACACTTGGTGACTTGGGTTAACTAATCCGGGATCATCAGCTGAAAGTCCACTATCAAGAGCAACCTAACTACAAGGCATTTAGTAGCCCAAAGAGGTGCTGGGCATCAATGTTTTAAGAAGGAATGTGAGCCAAGTGTCTATGGTGAATAATGTGTCAAGTATAAAGAAAAGAAAATGAACTTGCTACACATGACACTCAAATAAAGCTTTTGAATAAAGTAATAGCCAAGGATAAAGGAATAATGAGAGGTCATAGCAGTATGTCACTTGAAGCTTGAAGGAGACTTTCTAGGCCTAGGAGTCAATAAGAAGTGAGTATTTGCATATCCACATAAAACCCCATGAACTATCAATAATACTCTGCTAGCATGAACTTCCTCTTCCATTTCATTCTTTCTTCTTAATAATTCATTTCTTGCTTGGGGACAAGCAAGCTTTAAGTTTGGTGTTGTGATGACAAGTCATCCTAGCCTATTTTAGCTAGTCTTTTTCTTTAGTTTTCATTAGAATTATGTACTTTCTTGAGCTACAAGCAAGCTAATTGAGTAGATTTTCATGTTTCCCTTGATTGAACCAACCATATATGAATTTATGCCATTTCATGAGGTTTTATGCTATATTTGTTGCATATTATGAAAGAATAAATATCTCATGATTTTGAGCATAGCTTTGATAAGTTTGGTTGATTAATGATAGGTGAAGAAAGCTTGGAGAAAGGTTGAAGCAAAGAGGAATGGCTAGAAGTGAAGAGAGGACAATGGAATAAGTGAAATTGAACCAGGAGGCATGAAGTTAGCCCCAACGTTAGCCCCCTAACTTGGAGGCTAACGTTAGGCATGAAGATTACTCCCTGGGCTCCCCACGTTTGAGCCAACGTTAGCCCCCTAACTTGGAGGCTAACGTTGGCAAGAGAAACTTCTTCCCTGGGCACCAACGTTTGCGCCAACGTTAGACCCCTAACTTGGGGGCTAACGTTGGCACATGAACATTCAAAGAAGAGGTAAAAGTTAGCCCCAACGTTAGCCCCCTAACTTGGAGGCTAACGTTGGAACTTGAGAGTTTCTCCCCTGGGCACCAATGTTTGCGCCAACGTTAGCCCCCTAACTTGGAGGCTAACGTTGGCACATAAATTACAAAGGGGAAGGACCAACGTTTGTGCCAACGTTAGCCCCCTAACTTGGAGGCTAACGTTGGCGCCACTAGCATATAAGCAAGGCCAACGTTAGGGTCAAAGTTAGACCCCTAACGTTGGCACCAACGTGCATACCAGTAAATTTTGCTTGCTGCTATGAAAAGTTGGAGCCAAAGTTAGACCCCTAACTTTGGCTCAAACTTTAGGTCCAACTTTGGCTAACCTCAAACCCGGTTCAATTGGTTCACTTTGGTTCTTCTTCAAACTTCAAGAGCAATCAACCAAGGCCTCTTTCAACCCAATTCCACCAAGAACAAAGGCCCAACTCAAGGCTTGAAGATCATTTTTGGAAAGTGTATAAATAGGATAGAATTCAAGTTATTAGGAGAGCTTTCCTTTTAAAATTTTCATAATAGTTTTCGGAGAGCTTTTGAACTTGAGTGAACTTTAATTTCTTTGTTTCCATTGCTTTTAATTTCATTTTTACTTTTGTCTTGGATCTTGGATTGGAGAATTAAAGAAATTCTGTTTCAATCTCAATCTTGGATCTCTCTGTTTCTTTACTGTTAATTGAATTGGCATTTCCGTTTCTGTTACTTGATCTTCATCTCTTTTCTTTGCAATTTACAATTTCCTGGCAATTGTTCTTGTTGGATCTAGGAAGGCATTGAGATCTAGACTTGGTTTTCTAGTCTCTGGGTCCTGAGATCTAAATTTCCATTTCAATTCCCTGTTTACTGCTTCTTATGTTCATTTACTTTTCTGCTTTATTTCCGGTTCAATCCCAATTCCCTTTTACTCTTCTGTTTGATGCAATCTAATTTTTCCTTGTTTAATTTCTGCAAATCCACATCCCAATCCCCTTTACATTTCAAGCAATTTACATTCCTTGCACTTTAAGATTCCGCAATTTACATTTCTTGCACTTTAAGTTTCTGTCATTTAATTTCTTGTTCTTTAAGTTTTAGCAATTTATTTCTTGTTCTCTTTACTTCAATGCAATTTAATTCTGCAAGTCACAAAACCATCAACCAAATCTTGATTCGCTTGACTAAATCAACCACTAAACTAAAATTGCTCAATCCTTCAATCCCTGTGGGATCGACCTCACTCCCGTGAGTTTTTATTACTTGATGCGACCCGGTGCACTTGCCGGTTAGATTGTGATGTTTTGGAAGAAATTTATTTTTCACCAAAATATCTCATCAACCACCCGCTTGAATATACGTCTCTCAGACGGTTAATCCACGACTTCTTTGGGGACTTCTCGAGACATCAGTTCAGCCAATTTATGGGGAGATTAGGGTCTCTATGGTAGAGGCTAGAACCCTATGATGCAGCATTCTCTGATCCAGAAGATTCGACCTTGTTTGTGGCGTTTTGAGTAGGATCATTAAGAAGAATGGACTATACGCGCTTCACCCTCAAGCAAAGATAGATCCACACTAACCCTGGGGTTCAGATCCGGAGGAGTATTGACGACCTCTCAAAAAAGGCGTTGATCACATACAGCCTACCAATGAGGAAATCCCTCACAAGCAAAGGAAACAGTACTACCAGAGTTAATTCAAAAAGATAAAGCAACTCCAAATTTTAACTATATTCCTATTACAAGATTCCAATTCAGTATTCTTACCATGAATTGCCCTTGCATCAATCCAACTGAATTCTGATTCGCCTGACTAAGACATGCAAGATAACCATAGCTTGCTTCAAACCACAATCCTCGTGGGATCGACCCAGAGTCGCTCATGTATTACTTGGACGACCCAGTGCACTTGCTGGTGCAACTGTACGAAAGTGTGGAGATTCGTGCACCAATATCCCTGCTGGGTGTTCAACGCCCAAAATGATAGAGGGACTGGCGTTTAACGCCAGTAAGGGTGCACAGCAAGGGCGTTTGACGCCTAATAAGCTAACAGAGCTGGCGTTGAACGCCAGTCATAGCACACCCTTTGAGTGCTTAAGTCCCACTCAAGAAACCTCTATCCCAGAACTAAAGGAAGCCCATGCTCACATCAAGAACATAGAGGTTCCTTTGAATGCACTCTTACAGTGCATAGGTTTTTATGACTACTCATCCTCTGATGAGGATGAAGACACTAGGGAAGAGCAAGTTGCTCAGTACCTAGAAACTCTTATGAAGCTGAATGCCAAGTTATTTGGTATAACGCCACTGGAGGAAGAACCTCCACTGCTTACCAAAGAACTCCATGCTTTAGTTCAACAGAAGCTACCTCAGATTCCAGATCCTGGACGCTTTCTAATTCCTTGCATCATAGGCACCATGACCTTTGAGAAGGCTCTGTGTGACGTAGGGTCAAGCATCAACCTCATGCCACTCTTTGTAGTGGAGAAGCTGGGAATCCTTGAGGTACAAGCCGCAAACATCTCATTAGAGATGGTAGACAAGACAATGAAGAAGCCATATGGCTTAGTAGAGGATGTCCTAGTAAAGGTTGAAAACCACTACATCCTTGCAAACTTCATAGTCTTAGACATATGATGAGCGGATATTTTATACACTTTTTGGCATCATTTTCATATAGTTTTTATTGTGTTTTGTTTAGTTTTTATTAAGCTTTTATAGGTTTTAGTGTTAAATTCACATTTTTGGATTCTACTATGAGTTTTTATGCTTTTATAATATTTCAGGTATTTTCTGGATGAAATTGAGGAGCTAGAGCAGAAGTCTGATTCAAAGACAGAGAAAGCACTGCAGATGCTATCCGGATATGACCTGCATCCACTCGGAAGACCTTTTGAGGAGCTACAGAAGTCCAAATAGACTATTTTACCCGTACTAGTCATCTGTTTAGTATTTAAAGTTATTTTTACAACAACATACTAGAAAACGCATACTTTACATCCCTATTTTCGTTTCACTTTGTATTTTACTTCAGTATGAGTTTCTAAACCTCCTAGGTTGAGGGGAGGAGCCCTGCTGAGTCCTATGAATTAATAAAAGTATTACTGTTTCTTCTTCGATCTGTGTTTGATTTACTTCTAAGGTGTATATCCGATCTTCATCGTGGTGAATAGGATGATCAGACAATCAGCTCTATTCATCACATTAAAATGAACGTGCCTGACAAACACCCGCGTCTACTTGGGTTCGTGTGAATACGTGACCATAAAGCACGAACCAACAGCTATGTTTATACATCTCTCAGACGGCTAATCCACAACTTCGTTGGGGACTTCTCGAGACACCAGTTCAGCCAATTTCCAGGGAGATTAGGGTCTCCATGGTATAGGCTAGAATCCAAAGAAGCAGCATTCTCTTATCCGGAAGATTTGACCTTGTCTTTGGTGTTTTGAGTAGGATCGCCAAGAGAATGAACTGCTAGAGCTTCACCCTCTATCAGATTGAATGACCACGGGCAATGGTGTTTGATCTGTAGTAGAGGAGATCAATGACCACGGGCAATGGCTTTGATCACATACAGCCTGCCATGGAAGAAGATCATTCACAAGCAAGGAAGACAGTAATACCAAAGTTAATTCAGAAAGACAAAGCAACTCCAATCCTTAACCCTATTCCTATCAGTATTTTCTACCTCTTTTGCTTTATTAATTTCATACATCACTCTTACAACTCCATATATGACATAAAATCAATAACCTTCTGATCTGCCTGACTAAGACCTGTAAGATAACCATAGCTTGCTTCAAGCCACAATCCTCGTGGGATCGACCCTGACTCGCTTAGGTATTACTTGGACGAACCAGTGCACTTGTTAGTACAACAGTACGAAGGTGTGGGGATTCGTGCTACCAAGTTTTTGGCGCTGTTACCGGGGATTGTTGAGTTTGGACAAACTAAGGAATTGTCTTGCTCCTTAGATCAGGTAATTTTTATTTTATTTGAGTCTTTTAATTTTTTGTTTTTTTCTTCCTAAACCTTTTTTTAAGAAATATTTGTCTTTTCTTTGTTTGAGTCTTTGTTTGTGTTCTTGTTGAGTCTTTTATTTTTATTTTTCTTCTTCTTCAAATTTTCGAAAAAATAAAAAAATTTTTCAAAAATATTTTTCTTTTCTTTGTTTAATTTTTGTTCTTGATTTGAGTCTTTTTATTTTTGTTCTTGTTGGGTTTTTTGTTTTCTTTGAGTCCTATTTTCTAAAAATTTTTAAAAATAGTTTCTTTGTTTAAATCTTGTATCAAGTCTTTAAGTTTTGTATCTTCTTGTTATTTTTCTTTTGAGTTTTCAAAATTTATGTTTGATTTTCTAAAAATTTTATGTTTGGTGTTCTTTTTTATGATTTTGTGTTCTTTGAGTCTTTTAGTCTTGTTCTTTGTGTTCTTGTTAGTCTTCAAGGTGTTCTTGAGTTTTATTTGTGTTTTGATCTTAAATTTTTTAAGTTTGGTGTCTCCATGTGTTTTCCTCCAAAATTTTCGAAAATTAGGGGTGCTAGATATAAAAATTTGAAGTCTTGTGTCTTTTACTTATTTTTCTCTTTCATCATTAAATTCAAAAATAAAAAAAATAATATCTTATCTTGTCTTTCACTTAATTTTCAAAATTTTTAATTAAAATTTCAGATTTTATTTTCAAAATTTTTATCTTATCAAATCTTAGTTGTCAAGTTTTCAAAAATCTTATCTTTTTCAAAAATCTTATCTTTCTCTTATCTTTTTCAAAATTCAAAAATTTTAATATCTTTTTCAAATTTTAAAATTTAATAATTAAAATTTCACTTTTCAAAATTAAATCTTTTTCGAAATCAAATTTCAAAATCTTATCTTTTTAAAATCTTTTTAAAATCTTTTTAATTTCTTATCTTATCTTTTCTAACTTCCAATTTTAAAATCATATCTTTTTCAAATCTTCTTAATTTCTTATCTTATCTTCTATCTTATTTTAAATTCAAACCTTTTCTTAACTACTTCTCTTCTCTCTCCCCTCTTTCAAAACCTCATAACTAACTCTTCTCTTTCTTAATTTTCGAAAACTCTCTCTTTCTTCTCTCTCTCCTTTTTCAAAACTACCTAACTAACTCTCATCTCTTCTTAATTTTCGAAAATTACCTTTTCTTCTCTCTCTTCTATTTTTGAAAATTCAATAACCAATTTTCAATTCTTTTTAAATTAATAACCTTAATTTTTGAAAATTAAATAATTAATAAAATAAAAAGAAAAATATTTTCATTCTTATTTACTTTTTCTATTTATACTTCTTCTCATCTCTACTCATATTATTCGACATCTATCCCTCTCTCATCTTCCATCTTCACTTTTATTTCTCTCTTCTTTCTTCACATCTGACTTTAAGGAGGAGCTTCTTGCCAATTGGCACAAAAAGCTTTCTTCTTTTCCTTCTTTTCTTCTCTTCTTGTTTATGACCAGGAATATGGATAAAGAACCCCTTTTGACTCCTGATCCTGAACCTGAGAAGACTCTGAGGAGGCGTTTACAAAAAGCTAAAGCACAAAACTCCGGAAAAGACCTTTCAGAAAGTTTTGTACAAGAACAGGGAGACATGGCCGAACCTCAAGAGGAGCTAAGAAAGGTCCTTGGTGACTTCACCATGTCTACCTCTGACTTTTATGGCAGAAGTATCTCTGTACCTACCATTGGAGCTATCAATTTTGAGCTTAAGCCTCAGTTAGTCTCTCTTATGCAACAGAACTGCAAATTCCATGGACTTCCACTGGAAGATCCACATCAGTTCTTGGTAGAATTTTTAAAAATATATGATACTCTAAAGACTAATAGAGTAGATCCTGAAGTCTACAAGCTTATGCTCTTTTCCATTGCAGTAAGAGACAGAGCTAAGCTATGGTTGGATGCCTAACCTAGAGAGAGTCTTGACTCTTGAGAAAAGCTGGTTAATGCTTTTCTGGCTAAATTTTTTCCTCCTCAAAGGATGAGCAAGATTAGAGTGGAAGTTCAAACCTTCAGACAAAGAGAAGGTGAATCCCTCTATGAAGCTTGGGAAAGATACAAGCAGCTGATCAGGAGATGTCCTCCTGACATGCTCTCAGAATGGTCCATCATAGGCGTGTTCTATGATGGCTTGTCTGAGATATCCAAAATTTCATTGGATAGCTCTGCAGGTGGATCACTCCACTTGAAGAAAATGCCTGCAGAAGCAAGGGAACTCATTGAGATAGTTGCTAACAACCAGTTCATGTACACTTCTGAAAGAAATCCTGTAAACCATGGGATTCCTCAGAAGAAAGGAGTTTATGAAGTTGAAACTCTGAATGCCATACTGGCTCAGAATAAGATCTTGACCCAACAGGTCAACATGATCTCCCAGCATCTGACTGGAATGCAAACTGTAGCTGGCAGTACTCAGGAAGCTTCTCCTGAAGTAGAATCTTATGATCTTGATCAACCTACCATGGAGGAGGTGAATTACATGCGAGAACCCTATGGAAACACTTACAACCCTTCATGGAAGAATCATCCTAACCTCTCATGGAAGGATCAACAGAAACCTCAGCAAGGTTTCAATAACAATCAAAGTGGTAGGAACCAGAATAGGTTCAACAACAGACCACCATTGCCATCTTCTCAAGGGATTATGGAAACCTCTAAGTAGAGCCTTTCTAACTTAGTTATTCTGTTTCCAGCCACTCTAAGAGCACTCATAGTTTCATTAATAAAACAGGGTCTTCCATTAGACACTTGGAGGTTCAGGTTGGTCAACTGAGCAAGAGGATCCCTGAGACTCCTCCTGACACTCTTCCCAGTAACACTGAGGTGAATCCAAGAGAAGAGTGCAAGGCCATAACCATGGAGGTAGAGGCTGAATTAGAGGAGAATGGGGTGGCGTTAAACATCAGTGAAGAAGCCTTCACTGGGCATTCAACGCCCAATATGGCAACAAGCCTGGCATTGAACGCCAGTGAGGAACCCCTCACTGGGTGTTCAATGCCCATCGTAGTAGAAGAGCTGGCGTTGAATGCTAGCCAGGGAGCACTGGCTGAGCGTTCAATGCCCAAACACCCAGGCTTACTAGCATTGAACGCCAGTGAGGAACCCATCACTGGGTATTCAACGCCAAACCATGCAGCCATTCTGGTGCTGAACGACAGTGAGGATCCCTTCACTGGGCGTTCAATGCCCACAAGCCCAGGGAAGCTGGTGTTGAACACCAGCTAGGACATCCCTGTTGGGCGTTCAACGCCCAAAACACCAGAGGGACTGGTGTTTAACGCAAATTAGGGTGGACAGCAAGGGCGTTCAACGCCCAATAAGCTGATAGAGCTGGCGTTGAACGCCAGTCAAAGCACACTCTTTGAGTGCCTAAGTCCCACTCAAGATTCCTCTATACCAGAACCAAACGAAACCATAAAGACAATTGAGGTTCCTTTGAATGTACTTCTACAATGCACAAGTTCTGATGACTACTCATCCTCTGATGAGGATGAAGACACTAGGGGAGAGCAAGTTGCTCGATACCTCGGAGCTCTCATGAAGTTGCATGCCAAGCTATTTGGTACAAAGCCTTTGGAGGAAGAACCTCCACTGCTTACCAAAGAACTCCATGCTTTGGTTCAGCAGAGACTACCTCAGAAGCTTCCAGATCCTGGACGCTTTTTGATTCCTTGCACCATAGGCACTATGACCTTTGAAAAAGCTCTGTGTGACCTAGGATCAAGCATTAACCTCATGCCACTCTCTGTAATGGAGAAGTTGGGAATCTTTGAGGTACAAGCTGCACACATCTCATTAGAAATGGCAGACAAGACCATGAAGAAGCCATACGGCTTAGTGGAGCATGTCTTGGTTAAAGTTGAAAACTACTACATCCCTGCAAACTTCATAGTCTTGGACATTAAAGAGGACGAGGATGACTCTGTTATCCTTGGAAGACCTCTCCTAGCCACTACTAATGCTATCATTAATGTGGCTAAGGAAGAACTGACCCTACAATTAGGGGAGGATCACATCTTATTCAAGATGCCTCATCCCAATTCTCCCTCTAAAAGAGAGATAACTGTGAAACACTTAGTGTGCCAACCCTTTCTTTCTGTGCAGAGCGTTATAAAGCCCCCAGACATCAATTCTAAGTTTGGTGTTGGGCAGCCATCAACAAGCTCTAAGCACAAAGGTACTAAGAAGAAAGTACCTAAAGGCTGGAGGGACAAGAAGGTCCCAACTAAAGGCCTCTCACCTGGCATGAGAGTTGTCTTCACCAAGAATCTAGTCCTACCACACACAGTAAGTCGTGTCCTATCTCTAGAGCATGTAGAGCTCATTCATGAGAGGAATGATAAACCCATATTTTATGATATATATTGTGCTCAATTCAAGATATTTGTTCAATCCTTTACCCACTTATTCATGAAAATTGCATGGTTTTACTTTTCCATCCTTATTATGTGATATATGTGAAATACATGTTTCTTATGCTTTAAAATTAATTATTTTAATCACCCTTTATTACCATTCGATGCCGTGATTTGTGTGTTGAGTAGTTTCAGATCTCCTAAGGTAGGAATGACTTAAAGGATGGAAAGGAAACATACAAAAATAGAAGGAAAGCACAAAATAGAGTTTTTGAAGAAACTGGCAGCGACGCGAACGCATGGACGACGCGGCCGCGTGCCCAGTGCGAAAAGACAGCGACACGAACGCGTGACTGACGCGGACGCACGCCTTAAGCAGAACACATATGACGCGGACGCATGACCGAGGCAAACGTGTGACAAGGAAAACTCCAGATGATGCGACCGTGTGACCCACGCAGATGCATGACAGATGCCACGCACTAGAAATTACAGAAAACGCTTCCAGCGATTTCTGAAGCCCTTTTTGGCCCAGATCCAAGTCCAGAAGGCACAGATTAGAGGTTATGAAGTGGGGGAATGCATCCATATGGAGAGAAAGCTCCAATTATTCACTTTTCATAGTTTAGATGTAGTTTTTAGAGAGAGAGGTTCTCTCCTCTCTCTTAGGCTTTAGGATTAGGATTTCTTATTATTTCAAGTTAGTATTTCAACTCTTTATGAGGTTCAATGTTCCCTTTTTAATTACTTTGTCAATTTAATTTATGAACTCTTCCATGTTATATATGATTCTCTTAATTAATGTTATTTGAGGTATTTCAGTTTATTATTACTTTCTTTTATTTATGTTACTATTGCTTCCAATCTGAAGACATTTTTATTCGAGTAAGTTTACTTTCCCCCTTTTGGCTTTGGTTAAGTAATTGGTAATTCCAGTTTATATACTTTTATCCATGTGGGGGGGAAAGAAATGTTTGTATTAAGCTACAAAGTTTATTTTATACACTGTGGGAAGCTCTATCTTTTTATTAATGGGAATTCATCAGGAAATGGAATAATCGGGATTCTCGAGTAACCAGTTGAGCTACTAAAGTAGCTATAGTGGTAATAAATCTCGTCAATAAAATGGGTCCTATAGAGAGTCCATCTATTCCGAATCTCCAGTAAAAATAAAAAAAATTAATCCATTTATAATTTTAAAACTCATGAGTTGTCAAATTCAACGTGATTGATAATTGTTGTTTTTACTAATTGAATTAAACTCCAATAACTCTAGTTCTTTCTTAGGAATTGGTGCACGAAATTACAATCACACTTTTGTAACTCCGCACAACTAACAAGCAAGTGCACTGGGTCGTCCAAGTAATACCTTACGTGAGTAAGGGTCGATCCCATGGAGATTGTCGGCTTGAAGCAAGCTATGGTTATCTTGTAACTCTTAGTCAGGATATCAATAATTCTCAAATTTAATTGTAAAAAGTAAAAGAACATGAAATAAATACTTGTTATGCAGTAATGAAGAACAGGTTGAGGCTTTGGAGATGCTTTGTCTTCTAAACCTCTGCTTTCCTACTGTTTTCTTCTTCATGTACGCAAGACTCCTTCCATGCCAAGCTTTATGTTAGGCATCACCGTTGTCAATGGCTATATCCCGTCCTCTCAGTGAAAATGTTCCAAATGCGCTGTCACCGCACGGCTAATCATCTGTCGGTTCTCGATCATGTCGGAATAGGATCCATTGATCCTTTTGCGTCTGTCACTACGCCCAACACTCGCGAGTTTGAAGCTCGTCACAGTCATCCCTTCCCAGATCCTACTCAGAATACCACAGACAAGGTTTAGACGTTCCGGATCTCAGGAATGACCGCCAATGATTCTAGCTTATACCACGAAGACTCTAATTTGAATCTTGAGGCTAAGAGATATGCATTCAATCTAAGGTAGAACAGAGGTGGTTGTCAGGCACGCGTTCATAGGTGAGAATGATGATGAGTGTCACAGATCATCACATTCATCAAGTTGAAGTGCGAATGAATATCTTAGAATGGAAGCAAGCGTAATAGAATGGAAAACAGTAGTAATTGCATTAATTCATGAAGAACAGCAGAGCTCCTCACCCCCAACAATGGGGTTGAGACTCATGCCATAGAAAATACAATAAGAAACGTGTAGAATATCATGAGGTACAAGATGAATCACTAAAAGTAGTTTTTATAGTGAACTGGTGACCTAGGGTTACAAAAAATGAGTAAGCTAGGGTGTTTAGTGTAAAAATCCACTTCCGGGCCCACTTGGTGTGTGCTTGGGCTGAGCATTGAAGCTTTCATGTGTAGAGACTTTTCTTGGAGTTAAACGCCAGCTTTTGTGCCAGTTTGGGCGTTTAACTCCAGTTTTTATGCCAGTTCCGGCGTTAAACGCCAGAATTCTTGAGCTGATTTGGAACGCCTGTTTCGGCCATCAAATCTCGAGCAAAGTATGGACTATTATATATTGCTGGAAAGCCCAGGATGTCTAGTTTCAAACGCAATTGAGAGCGCGCCAATTGGGCTTCTGTAGCTCCAGAAAATCCACTTTGAGTGTAGGGAGGTCAGAATCCAACAGCATCTGCAGTCCTTTTTCAGCCTCTGAATCAGATTTTTGCTCAGGTCCCTCAATTTCAGCCAGAAAATACCTGAAATCACAGAAAAACACACAAACTCATAGTAAATTCCAAAAAAGTGAATTTTAAATAAAAACTAATAAAAATATAATATAAACTAATTAAAATATACTAAAAACATACTAAAAACAATGCCAAAAAGCGTATAAATTATCCGCTCATCACGACACCAAACTTAAATTGTTGCTTGTCCCCAAGCAACTAAAAATCAAATAGGATAAAAAAAAGAGAATATACAATGAATTCCAAAAACATTTATGAAGATCAGTATTAATTAGATGAGCGGGGCTTTTAGCTTTTTGCTTCTGAACAGTTTTGGCATCTCACTTTATTCCTTGAAGTTCGGAATGATTGGCATCTATAGGAACTCAGAATCCAGATAGTGTTATTGATTCCCCTAGTTAAGTATGTTGATTCTTGAACACAGCTACTTTATGAGTCTTGGCCGTGGCCCTAAGCACTTTGTTTTCCAGTATTACCACCGGATACATAAATGCCACAGACACATAACTGGGTGAACCTTTTCAGATTGTGACTCAGCTTTGCTAGAGTCCCCAATTAGAGGTGTCCAGGGTTCTTAAGCACACTCTTCTTTTTGCTTTGGACCTCAACTTTAACCGCTCAGTCTCAAGTTTTCACTTGACACCTTCACGCCACAAGCACATGGTTAGGGACAGCTTGGTTTAGCCGCTTAGGCCAGGATTTTATTCCTGTGGGCCCTCCTATCCACTGATGCTCAAAGCCTTGGATCCTTTTTATCACCCTTGCCTTTTGGTTTAAAGGGGTATTGGCTTTTTCTGCTTGCTTTTCTTTTTCTTTATTTTTCTTTTCTCTCTCTTTTTTTTGCCTCTTCTTTTTTTTTCTGCAAGCTTTTCACTGCTTTTTCTTGCTTCAAGAATCAATTTTATAATTTTTCAAATCATCAGATAACATTTCTCCTTTTCCCATCATTCTTTCAAGAGCCAACAGTTTTAACATTCATAAACAATCAACTTTAAAAATATGCACTGTTCAAGCATTCATTCAGAAAACAATAGTATTGCCACCACATCAAAATAATTAAACTGTTTTAAAATTCAAAATTCATGTACTTCTTTTTCTTTTTCAATTAAAAATACTTTTTATTTAAGAAAGGTGATGGATTCATAGGACATTCATAGCTTTAATGACATAAACTTTAAATTTTTATTGATTATGGAATAAAAATATGACTCAAAAATAAATATAAGCGCAGACCCATAATAATAGAAGACAGAAAACTAAAAGCAGAAGAATAAATGACTCTTAAAATAGACTCTTAATAATAAAGGTTATCAGAGTTAGGACTCAACAACCTTGATTTTGAGGAGTGGATGCTCCCTTAATCTGTGGGGTGCTTGGTCCTTCAAGGGAGAGCTTCTGGCGCTTCAGCTCCTATAGCTCACGCCCCTGCTTCTCCTGTTCCTTCAGCAGTTTGCAGAGAATGCAGTTTTGATTCTGCTGTTCTTCCTTAAGTTGTTCCATAGCTTCTTGCAGCTTGGTAACAGATGCTTCTAGGCGGGTCCAGTAGTCAATTTCAGGAATTTCTGGGAGGAACTCCTGCGCCCTCCTTTTGATAGAGTTGTCTTGCACTTGTCCTTCCATTGAATTCTTGGTGATTGGGTGTTCGATTGGGATGAATTCATCTACTCCCATCCTCACCCCAGCATCTTTATATAGCAGAGAAATTAAGCTTGGGTAGGCCAGTTTGGCTTCAGTGGAGTTCTTGTTTGCAATTGTGTAAATCTCACAAGAAATCAGATGATGAATCTCCACTTCTTTTCCAAGCATAATACAATGAATCATCATTGCTCTTTTGACGGTGACCTCAGAGCGGTTGCTAGTGGGCAATATAGAACGCCCAATGAAGTCAAACCAGCCTCTTGCAACTGGTTTGAGATCTCTCCTCCTGAATAGCAAAGAGTTGCTCATCCGGAAAGGTCTCAGAGATCTCAGTGGAAGGGAGGGACGCCCCAGCCACTGGTTCTAACTGGGACAGGTGATCAGCTACCTGGTTCTCTGTCCCTTTTCTGTCTCTTATTTCTATATCAAACTCTTGCAGAAGCAACACCCATCTTATGAGCCTGGGTTTTGAATCCTGCTTTGCGAGTAGATATTTAAGAGTAGCATGGTCAGTGTACACAATCACTTTTGATCCTACTAAATAGGATCTAAACTTGTCAATGGCATAAACCACTGCAAGCAGCTCTTTTTCTATGGTTGTGTAATTCTTCTGTGCGTCATTTAGAACACGACTGGCATAGTAAATGATGTGCAGAAGCTTGTTATGCCTTTGTCCCAACACTGCACCAATGGCATGGTCACTGGCATCACACATTAATTCGAATGGTAATGTCCAGTCAAGTGCAGAGATGACTGGTGCTGTGACCAGCTTGGCTTTCAGGGTTTCAAACGCCTGCAGACACTCTGTGTCAAACACAAATGGCGTGTCAGCAGCTAGCAGGTTGCTCAGAGGTTTTGCAATTTTTGAAAAATCCTTTATGAACCTCCTATAGAATCCTGCATGTCCTAGAAAGCTTCTGATTGCCTTTTCATTGGCAGGTGGCGGTAATTTTTCAATTACCTCTACCTTGGCTTGATCTACCTCTATTCCCTTGCTTGAAATTTTGTGCCCAAGGACAATTCCTTCAGTCACCATAAAGTGACATTTTTCCCAGTTTAAGACCAGGTTAGTTTCTTGGCACCTTTTCAGGACAAGTGCTAGATGATCAAGACAGGAGCTGAATGAGTCTCCAAATACTGAGAAGTCATCCATGAAGACTTCCAGGAACTTCTCTACCATATCAGAGAAAATAGAGAGCATACACCTCTGAAAGGTTGCAGGTGCATTGCAGAGACCAAAAGGCATTCTTCCGTAAGCAAATACTCCAGATGGATATGTGAATGCTGTTTTCTCTTGGTCTTGAGGATCCACTGCAATTTGGTTGTAGCTTGAATAGCCATCCAAAAAGTAGTAGTATACATGACCTGCTAGTCTTTCTAGCATTTGGTCTATGAATGGTAAAGGAAAATGATCCTTTCTGGTGGCTGTATTGAGCCTTCTGTAATAAATACACATACGCCACCCTATAACTATTCTTATGGGAACCAGTTCATTCTTTTCATTATGAACCACTGTCATGCCTCCCTTCTTGGGGACAACTTGGACAGGGCTCACCCAGGGGCTATCAGAAATAGGATAAATAATCCCAGCCTCTAGTAACTTAGTGACCTCTTTCTGCACCACTTCCTTCATGGCTGGATTTAGCCGCCTCTGTGGTTGAACCACTGGCTTAGCATCATCCTCCAATAGGATATTGTGCATACATCTTGCTGGGCTAATGCCCTTAAGATCACTTATGGACCACCCAAGAGCTGTCTTGTGTGTCTTTAGCACTTGAATTAGTGCTTTCTCTTCCTGTGGATTTAAAGCAGTGCTTATAATCACTGGAAAAGTATCATCTTCTCCCAGAAATGCATATTTCAGGGATGGTGGTAATGGTTTGAGCTCAGGTTTAGGAGGTTTCTCCTCTTCCTGAGGGATTTTTAGAGGTTCTTTTATCTCCTCCGGTTTCTCCAGACCCGGCTGAACATCTTTAAAGATGTCCTCTAGCTCTGATTCAAGACTCTCAGTCATATTGATCTCTTCCACCAAAGTGTCAATAATATCAGTGCTCATGCAGTCATTTGATGTGTCTGGATGCTGCATAGCTTTGACAGCATTTAACTTGAACTCATCCTCATTGACTCTCAGGGTCACTTCCCCTTTTTGTACATCAATAAGAGTTCGTCCAGTTGCTAGGAAAGGTCTTCCTAGAATGAGAGTTGTACTCTTGTGCTCCTCCATTTTCAGCACTACAAAATTAGTGGGAAAGGCAAATGGCCAACCTTGACAATCATGTCCTCAATGATGCCTGATGGATATTTAATGGAGCCATCAGCAAGTTGAAGACATATCCGGGTTGGTTTGACTTCTTCAGTCAAGCCAAGCTTTCTAATAGTAGATGCACGTATTAGGTTAATACTTGCTCCAAGGTCACATAGGGTTGTCTTGGTACAAGCACCCTCTAATGTGCATGGTATCATAAAGCTTCCTGGATCTTGAAGCTTCTCTGGTAAGCTTTTCAGAATGACTGCACTGCATTCTTCAGTGAGAAACACTTTTTCAGTTTCTCTCCAATCCTTCTTATGACTTAAGATCTCTTTCATGAACTTAGCATAAGAGGGTATTTGCTCAAGTGCCTCTGCAAACAAAATCTTTATTTCAAGAGTCCTGAGATAGTTTGCAAAGCGGGCAAATTGTTTATCCTGTTCCGCTTGGCGGAGTTTCTGAGGATAAGGCATCTTGGCTTTATATTCTTCAACCTTAGTTGCTGCAGGTTTATTTCCTACAGAGGTGATTGGAGAAGCCTTCTTAGAGGGGTTATCATCAGCACTTGCAGGTGTCTGATCCCTCATTGGCGTTTGAACGCCAGGAGTGGGTGCAGAATGGGCGTTTAACGCCAACTTTTCCCCCTTTTCTGGCATTTAAACGCCAGAATCATTCCTCTCTGGGCTCTTGTTGTCCTCAGAGGGATTTTGGGCAGTGGGTTGATCATCCTCTGTCATTTGTTCCTTTCTTGACTTTTTGCTTCCTTGAACTGATTTATTCAATGCTTTCCTGCTCCTTAAGTGGACAACTTGGCATTCTTCTGTTATCTGTTTAGATAGCTGCTGTCTTGTCTGATTCAATTATGCTTCTATATTTTTATTAGCAATTGTAGTGTCTTGGAGCATCTCTTTAAATTCTGCTAATTGTTTTGTCATAAGGAGTAATTGCTGATTAAGTTCGACAATCTGTTCTTGAGGATTATGATCAGTAGTTGTTGTCATAACTTCTTCTTTTATGGAGGGCTCACTGCTTGAATACAGATGTTGATTTCTAGCAACTGTATCTATGAGTTCTTGAGCCTCTTCAATTGTCTTCCTCATGTGTATAGATCCACCAGCTGAGTGATCTAGAGACATTTGAGCTTTTTCTGAAAGCCCATAGTAGAAGATGTCTAACTGTACCCACTCTAAAAACATTTCAGAGGGGCATTTCCTTAGCATCCCTCTGTACCTCTCCCAGGCAATATAAAGGGATTCATGATCCTCTTGTTTAAAGCCTTGGATGTCCAGCATTAGCTGTGTCATCCTTTTTGGAGGGTAAAATTGATTCAGGAATTTGTCTGTTAACTGTCTCCATGTTTTTATGCTTGCTGTGGGTTGGTTATTTAACCACCTCTTAGCTTGATCTTTTACAGCAAATGGAAACAGTAATAATCTGTAGACATCCTGATCTACTTCTTTATCACGTACTGTGTCAGCAATTTGTAAGAACTGTGCCAGAAACTCAGTAGGTTCTTCCTGTAAGCTGAGGGTTTAACTCAAAGCTGCTTGCTTTGATGGGAGGTATACAGATGCTACTCCCATATGCAGCTGTAATGGGGTTAGCATATGACCCCAGAGTCCTTCTGGACTGTTCACTTCAACTTAGGTCCATGATGGAGAAAGGGAGATAATGTGGATTGCAATTATGTTTTTATTTTTATTTTTATTTAATTAAAATAACCGACATTAAAATAGAAGAAAATAAAATAAATGGAAAATGAAATAAAATTTCGAAAATAATAGAAATAAAATAAAATAAAAGCAAATTGAAAACTAAATTAATTAATTAATTAAAAAGATTTTGAAATTAGCAATTAAAAAGATATGATTGAAAATTATTTTGAAAAAGATATGATTTAAAAGCTATGATTGCAAATTAAAAAAAAAAGATATGATTGAAAAGAGATGATTGAAGAAATTAAAAAGTTTTGATTTTTGAAAAAGATTTAAAAAAATCAATTTTTTAAATTAGAATTTTTGACTTGACTAAAAAAAAAGATATGATTTGAAAATCTTTGACTAATTTTTGTGCAAAATTTCGAAATTAATGAGAAAAATAAGGAAAGGATATTTTTTTATTTTTGAATTTTAATACAGAAAGAGAAAAACAACAAAATGACACTAAACTTAGAAATTTTAGATCAAAACATAGAGAACAACCAAGAAATCTTTGAATGTCAAGATGAACACCAAGAACACTTTGAAGAACAAGATGAACACCAAGAACAAATTTTTGAAAAATTTTTAAGTAAATAAAAGCACAAAAACACACCAAACTTAAAGTTTTTAGAGAATCAAACAAAAATTTTCAAAAAAGTAAAGGAAAACACAAAGAAGACACCAAACTTAGAATTTTTAAAAATCAAGAAAGAACTGAGGACATGCAATTTCGAAATATTAAAAGAAAATAAAATCATGCAATTGACACCAAATTTAAAATATAAAACTAAACTCAAATAAAAGACTCTAAACCAACAAAAATAATTTATTCCTAATCTAAGCAACAAGATAAACCGTCAGTTGTCCAAACTCGAACAATCCCCGGCAACGGCGCCAAAAACTTGGTGCACGAAATTACAATCACACTTTTGTAACTCCGCACAACTAACCAGCAAGTGCACTGGGTCGTCCAAGTAATACCTTACGTGAGTAAGGGTCGATCCCACGGAGATTGTCGGCTTGAAGCAAGCTATGTTTATCTTGTAACTCTTAGTCAGGATATCAATAATTCTCAGATTTAATTGTAAATAGTAAAAGAACATGAAATAAATACTTGTTATGCAATAATGAAGAACAGGTTGAGGCTTTGGAGATGCTTTGTCTTCTGAACCTCTGCTTTCCTACTGTCTTCTTCTTCATGTATGCAAGACTCCTTCCATGGCAAGCTTTATGTTGGGCATCACCGTTGTTAATGGCTACATCCCGTCCTCTCGTTGAAAATGTTCTAAATGCGCTGTCACCGCACGGCTAATCATCTGTCGGTTCTCGATCATGTCGGAATAGGATCCATTGATCCTTTTGCGTCTGTCACTACGCACAACACTCGCGAGTTTGAAGCTCGTCACAGTCGTCCCTTCCCAGATCCTACTCAGAATACCACTGACAAGGTTTAGACGTTCCGGATCTCAGGAATGACTGCCAATAATTCTAGCTTATACCACGAAGACTCTGATTTGAATCATGAGGCTAAGAGATATGCATTCAATCTAAGGTAGAATTCTTGGGCTGACTTGGAATGCCTGTTTGGGCCATCAAATCCCGGGTAAAGTGTAACAGCCCAGACCACCCGCTAGCACGATATTGTCCGCTTTGGCACACAAGGCCTCACGGTTTTGCTTTTGACGATAGGGATGCTAGCCGAAGCCCCCCACACTCACTCGTCAAAACACGTCATGCTAGGGAGAGGTATCCACACCCTTATAAGGCATGCTTCGTTCCCCTCTCCAACCGATGTGGGCCTTACAATCCACCCCCCTAAGGGAGTCCAGCGCCCTCGCTGGCACATCGATCCGGGTTCTGGCTCTGATACCATCTGTAACAGCCCAGACCACCCGCTAGCACGATATTGTCCGCTTTGGCACACAAGGCCTCACGGTTTTACTTTTGACGATAGGGATGCTAGCCGAAGCCCCTCACACTCACTCGTCAAAATGCGTCATGCTAGGGAGAGGTATCCACACCCTTATAAGGCATGCTTCGTTCCCCTCTCCAACCGATGTGGGCCTTACAATCCACCCCCCTGAGGGAGCCCAGCGCCCTCGCTGGCACATCGATCCGGGTTCCGGCTCTGATACCATCTGTAACAGCCCAGACCATCCGCTAGCACGATATTGTCCGCTTTGGCACACAAGGCGTCACGGTTTTGCTTTTGACGATAGGGATGCTAGCCGAAGCCCCCCACACTCACTCGTCAAAACGCGTCATGCTAGGGAGAGGTATCCACACCCTTATAAGGCATGCTTCGTTCCCCTCTCCAACCGATGTGGGCCTTACATAATGTAACACCCTCACTATCAGCAGTCACGCTTCCGGCTGCGCCACTCTGATAGCAAGAAGTATTACGACTACTTTACATACTAAATAATAAAATAGGAGCCTGTGACTCGACATTGTATCGCTGATTACTTTATAAATCGGAAATACATACTTCATCTAAAATAAACAAGCAGGCATAGATTCATATACAAGACTCCTTACATAATAACTTTATATTATACATATAAAACATACAATTCCTATCCCTCTTACAAACTTGTAATAACAAAAACGAGGGAAGAAAAATAATCTAATGAATACAACAACATATAAGCCAAACGCAGTGTAACTCTTCATAACGTTTCTTCCGGTTCCTGAAAAGGTAAAGCTGTGGGGGGGTGAGAACCTAACCACACGGTCTCACCACTGAGTTTCAAAGTTGTCATAAGAAGATATTTAATAAAAAAAACTGTTTTCAAACTCAGTGATTATCATTGCCTTATGAATCTTTTAAAAACCAGTAGGTAATCATTCAAAACCTTTTCAAAGAAACGTTTAATCTATCAAAAATCCGAAACCTTTGCTTTCTTATATGCAAAACAGACAAGGAAAACACAAGTAGGTAGCAGTTACAGCAAATAGTTCAAGTAGCAGTTAAGAACAGTTTAGCAATTAGGCAAACCAAAACAAGTTCAAACCCAAGCAAAGCATACAAATGCATATGATGCATGCCTGTCCTATGGCTGATGAGGCTCATCTGTCGGTTATCCAGCCAACCCGACAAGTCTGAATTGTACTTAGACTGTCCCCCGACGTGCATCCCCAAGAGTCTATGCATAGCTTTTTCTTAAATAATCAATATTACTCAATGGGGGTAACATTCCCGGGAATTTATATAGTGCCCGGTCACACACTTACATCGTAGGGTCAACAGAGTATCGAGTTTTCAACCTGGTACACGTGGTGGCAAGCCACGGCACTTAATCCAGGGAACCTCGTATCTCAGATATTTCAAATTCATAAGCCATATAAATAATTCAAAGATCATATCTCAACATTCTTAACATCATAATCATTCATCATTCCAAACCTCATTTCCAACTTCATTCAAAAACCATATTTCAGAGAAAATTCTCAATCATCCTTCTTTCCATTTCGTTCACTAACAATTCTCAATCCAAAACATAACTCTTCCTTTGATAAATGAGTTAGTTTTAAATCATATAATACTTAAACCTTTTTTAAAATAACTACTTTCAATGAAGCTTCTAATTTTATAAAATTTCGGCAGCATCTCCTCTAAAACTCGGATACTGCCACCCTTTTCGGGTCCCATCCAAACATTTCTCAAACCATTTCTAAATTTCAATCACTTTCCAGAGTTGAACCAGCTCCCATATCAAATTATTCTCAAATCAGACCAACTCAAAATCAAACCGCTTTAACTCCAAACCAAGAAAAACCACTTTTCATAAAAATTAAGTAAATAACTTTTCAAACCTATTTCTTATCAACAACTGTACTTCACTCAAGCAATCAAGCAACCAATAAATCAGTCTAACAAACCATCACATTCACAAGATAAATATAATCACAAAAGTATATCTTCCTGCGTCAATATCTATTTATAACAACTCTGTAATATAAAATAGAATTTAAGAAAAACCCCTACCTCGACTCGTCGAAACCATAACTCAAAACGCGCCAACAAAATCGTTTCTCTTAACCCGAAATCAATAGCAACCGCAAACTCAGTCCCTGATCACTTTCGCAGCACTCACAGCAACTTAAAGGCGATATGCACCGCTCAAAACACGACCCTACGTTACCAGAACCTCAGAGTTTATAACCAAACATAACAGAATATTAACTCGGGTTTCCGGAACATAAATACTTACCAAACTAAGAAAATGAAACAGCGGCGGTCGCTGAACCGGTTTGGCGGCAGCTCCGGCAGCCACCTCGAACGGCAGCGGCGACCAGAACTCCGGCAACGGCGACTGAAACAAACATACAGCGATGATTGAGCTCCCGGAAGTTCAAAGGAAACAAAAACCAACTTAAAACCTTACCGGCGGTAGATCTCGGTGGCGGCAGAGGTGTTCTCCGGCGGCAGAAGCGGCGGTAACCCCGATGGCGGTGCTGACAACGACGGCTCCCTCCGGTGACTACCTAACCACGGCGACGGCAAGGAAGCCATGGCAGAGGCGGCAACAAGCTCCTCTCCCGCGGGCTCCTTCTCTCTCCTGCGTTTGGCGCGGCGGCAACGGAGATCTCTTCTCCTTTTTCTACCTGCGACCAGCCTTGACGGTGACGGACCCAGAGGTGGCGACAACCATTTGCGCAGCAGCAGCAGCCCGCGATGATGACGATGGCGGCGCAGCGTGGTGGCGGCGCGACGAATGGTGGCGACGGCGCAGGTGACACGACGGAGGCGGTGCGAACAGCTCCTCCTCCCCTCCCTCTCTCACAGGTCTTCCTCTTATCTTCCTCAGCGGCGCGATGACAGATCCGACGGCGGTGACGCGACGCAGCGGCTCCCACGCGACACTCTCCTTCTCTCTCAGATCTCCTCTCTCTTCTGCCAGCAGCGGCGGCGACGGTGGCAGTGACACCCACCGCGCCGCCTCACTCTTCTCCCCCCTCTCCTTCCTTCCTCGGTTCCCATCCTTCTTCCCCTTTCTTTTTTTTTTCCTTCTTTCCTTCTGATGGGATTTTTGTGGGTAAGTGAGGGTAGGGAAAGGGGTGCAGCTGTGTGTGCGTGTGAACTGAGAGATGTGAGTGAGAGTGTTTATAAAAATTAGGCTTATGGTTTTGTTTTAGCAATTTAGGATTTAATTTAGATTTTAGTTATTTTTAATCAAATTAGAGTATATAATGTTAATTTGAAATCTAATTTTAATCTTCAAAATTATTTTAAAATATTATTTGTTGTATTAAAATACTAATTGGTTTAAAATCAAATTCTCTAATTGAATTTATAAGATAATAAGATTAATTTTCTTTATTTCTAAAACTTGAAGTATTAAATCATAGAAATATCAATTATTTGAATTAAATCACATAAATATTCTTGTCATCCAATAACTACTAATTTTGAAATTTAAATATAGCAAATAATTTAATAATTATAAAATTAGGTAAAATTCTAATTAATTATCAAAACCTGATTTAATTTTTGATTTAATTAGCTTTAATAAAATAATTCCTAAAGATAAAATTTCTAATGAATTAAATGAATTGAAATTAATTTATAATAAGATTTATTCGAAAATTCTGGGTCTTACATCCTACCCACCTTATAAAAATTTTCGTCCTCGAAAATTGATACAAAATAAAAGAGATTTTTATATCACTTCAAATACCAGAATTTTCATATAGCATAAAAACTTAAAGGGTATAAGTATGATGTGAAATAGAAATTACAAGATAGGCTTGATGTACAAGATGATATGTTTCAACATGTAATGGTAAAGTAAGGTGGAAAAAGTTTATAAGATAAGCCGGGGTTAAAACGATGTGCTTAATGTCTGTTTACTGATCTCATACCAACTTCAGAGATTCAACTATTCAAACTTCAACATAACTTATCTCCACTATTCTCAACCGTACTTCATTGAGTAACTCATCCGAAGGTTTTCAACCTCGTCAACACTTCGCAAATCTTAATGGTCACAAACCCAACATCAACAAAATTCTTTCACATGAAATAAGGTTCCACAACTCCCTGCAACGTCACACACTTACGAATTTCACCTTTTGCGTTCACCAAACCTGTCCTAAAGGACTAATGTGTCGTTTACTAAGTCTAACAGTTACACAAGATACCAAAACTAATATCGAGAATATTCAGAACGATAATAAACCATGAAAAAGAAAGAAAAGTGACAAGGGCCGCGTTCGCGAGAATTTGAAAGAATAAATGCAATTGCAGGTAAACAAGGATGCTCAAGCAATGAAGTTTGCTAGAAAGGAATCAATTGATAATTTCAAGGATAACCCTTGGATCAAAAGAAATTCAATAGGACCAATAAGAAGAAAATCTGCGTATTAGTTTTTAACATATCCAAGCTGAGTCGAAAAAATATGAGATTTCATAGAAAATAAATGATTAAAGATTATGCTGACGAGGATAAAATTCGTATAAATTCAAGAGGATGCGTAAGATTGCAACTAAATAACGATTTCCAAGCACGAGAAAATGTTCTGGAAAGAAAATCTTTTTGCATCTAAATAGGAAATTTGAATCCAGGAACTCCATAAGAAATAAGAAAAGTAGTGATGATTTAAATTGAAATAAGTTCAAGCCAGAACAAAGGAACACTAAGTTCACAAGAAAGGAATGACTGAACTAATGACATCATTTGCAAAACTCAAAAGCATGGAAAAATTTAAGAAAGTATGATTTCTCATTTTAAAAAGAAAAGATATGAAATAAATATCCTTCAAGTGAGGTAATAGAAGCGTAAATATTGAGTTATGTTAAATCGAATTCAAGTTAAATTAGATTATTTGTGTAAAACTTGAAATAATAAAAATTAATTGAACTAAAAATGTTGAAAAATCTTAAAAGATCATAATCAAACAAGAATATGCATAAAAATTTAAATTTTATTCAGAAGAGAAGGTCCGAGGTAAATTAGTCAATAAAAGAATACTTGGTATATTACAAACAAGTAAGTTTCGTTTGCATAAGAAAGTTTTAAAGCTTCATATAGTGAATATATGCGAAGTTCCAAAATGATTTTATTGAAATTTAAAGTAAGGCTACAAATAGAATCCAGCAAAAGAACTGAATTGAAATTTTTTTTTCCAATGAAATCCAAAACAAAAATCTTAGAACGAGATTATAAAAAGTGGTATGTTGCACCAAAATAAGTTTGAAGTTTACTCAAAGGAATACAAATTTTGATAAAGAAGAATAAGCAACCAAAATGGTATTTCACAAAAACTTGGAGAAACGTTTGAAATTATAGGTAAGCAAGGATGTATAAAAACAGGAAGATGTACTGAAAGGAAAAATCAAGTTGTAACCCTATGAAGGAATGAATTCACTTTCCCAAAATAATTACAAGAAGTTTTAATAAGGTATTGCGTCAAAATAATCCAATTTAAAATAAATTATATGAAGTTAGTCAATTAACTAGAACAGAAGCAAGAACCGCCTATCAAGAATCTTAGAGTACATAATCAAGTAAAGACATATATAAAAATTTGAGTAAATATTAGAGGAGAATCAAATTATGTTCAAAGAAAGAAATCTAATGTAAAGTGTTCCTATATAGTTAATAAAAGTATAGATAGTACCCTTAAAAACAAGTATGTCTTTAGCTACATAAAGGATTTATTTATTTCTTGTAGGAAAGTACATGTAAGATCAGAGATAGTTATATCCAAAATTCAAAGAATGGTTATAGACAAGATTAGATAGAATAAAAAGATCAAAACTTTTCTCAATGTAGATTTCGAAACAAAAACTTCGAAAGAATATTACTAGAATTATTATCTCATACCAAAACAAACTCGAAATTTTTACCAAGGAGAGTACTTTATTCATTTAAAGGAAAACAGAATAAAAAATTGTAACCTGGGCAAAATACGCATAAGTTGTGAAAGGTGAAGTAGAAGAACCAAATCACACAATTAGCTTACTATGAATCGTAACTTTCACGGTTTCAAATCACTCAAGTATTAAGAATTATGTGTTACGCTAGAACAGATTTAAGATCGAATAAAAGGATACAAAATTTATGAAGAAATGTATAAATAATAACAATGATGGATAATCAAATCTGGTTCCAAAAAGAATTGAAACAGGGAGCGAAAAAGATAATAAATCGAAGAATAAGCAACACACGCATCATGTGGCATGATTAAAGCACCTAACTTCAGTGTAAACTAATCAAGAAATAACATTTGACGTTTGTCAAAGAATTAAAGACCGTTGTCATGCGAAACAAGTTCAAAACCAACTCAAAGAAAAAAAACTCATGATTCGAAGAGAGAAATATGAGCAACATTAGGGTAGAGGTTCCAAATGATTTCAAGTGAATAATCAGGATTATAATCAAACAGAAATATATATATATATATATATAGGAATGAATAAGTGTCGCTAGGAACAGAGTCGAATCATATTCTAAAAGGAAAAATCTAGAACAAGGAATTCCAACATAACCAATAAAAGAGAAAGCGGTGTATTAAGCTACGCGACACGAACAAAATTATACGTCAAAATGGAACTAACTTCAAAAATTAATTTCTAACGTTCCCAGAACCCGTGAACCGCAACGCTTATTAATTCCACTTTGTCCATGATAACCCATTAACTTTACCGTACACATAAACCATCAACATTAAGCTGGCCAGACTTAATATCAACATATATGCAATAGTAAGCTAACAGTGTTAATCAAAAGACAGTCATGTGCATAAAACTCTGATTCTCGTCATTCGGACAAGACCTATAACATGACAGACACTCAGAGTATGCAATTGAAGCATAATCGGTCCATTTCTCAGGCTCTACAGGAAAGACCGCTCTGATACCATAATGTAACACCCTCACTATCAGTAGTCACGCTTCCGGCTGCGCCACTCTGATAGCAAGAAGTATTACGACTACTTTACATACTAAATAATAAAATAGGAGCCTGTGACTCGACATTGTATCGCTGATCACTTTATAAATCGGAAATACATACTTCATCTAAAATAAACAAGCAGGCATAGATTCATATACAAGACTCCTTACATAATAACTTTATATTATACATATAAAACATACAATTCCTATCCCTCTTACAAACTTGTAATAACAAAAACGAGGGAAGAAAAATAATCTAATGAATACAACAACATATAAGCCAAACGTAGTGTAACTCTTCATAACGCTTCTTCCGGTTCCTGAAAAGGTAAAGCTGTAGGGGGGTGAGAACCTAACCACACGGTCTCACCACTGATTTTCAAAGTTGTCATAAGAAGATATTTAATAAAAAAAACTGTTTTCAAACTCAGTGATTATCATTGCCTTATGAATCTTTTAAAAACCAGTAGGTAATCGTTCAAAACCTTTTCAAAGAAACGTTTAATCTATCAAAAATCCGAAACCTTTGCTTTCTTATATGAAAAATCTCAATCAGAAACCAACCTCGCAATCAAACAACACAATCATTAATTTAGCACCAAAGTCCATTCTCAAATGTAGCACGCCAGGACAATCACAGGCAAAACAGACAAGGAAAACACAAGTAGGTAGCAGTTACAGCAAATAGTTCAAGTAGCAGTTAAGAACAGTTTAGCAATTAGGCAAACCAAAACAAGTTCAAACCCAAGCAAAGCATACAAATGCATATGATGCATGCCTATCCTATGGCTGATGAGGCTCATCTGTCGGTTATCCAGCCAACCCGACAAGTTTGAATTGTACTTAGACTGTCCCCCGACGTGCATCCCCAAGAGTCTATGCATAGCTTTTTCTCAAATAATCAATATTACTCAATGGGGGTAACATTCCCGGGAATTTATATAGTGCCCGGTCATACACTTACATCGTAGGGTCAACAGAGTATCGAGTTTTCAACCTGGTACACGTGGTGGCAAGCCACGGCACTTAATCCAGGGAACCTCGTATCTCAGATATTTCAAATTCATAAGCCATATAAATAATTCAAAGATCATATCTCAAAATTCTTAACATCATAATCATTCATCATTCCAAACCTCATTTCCAACTTCATTCAAAAACCATATTTCAGAGAAAATTCTCAATCATCCTTCTTTCCATTTCGTTCACTAACAATTCTCAATCCAAAACATAACTCTTCCTTTGATAAATGAGGTAGTTTTAAATCATATAATACTTAAACCTTTTTTAAAATAACTACTTTCAATGAAGCTTCTAATTTTATAAAATTTCGGCAGCATCTCCTCTAAAACTCGGATACTGCCACCCTTTTCGGGTCCCATCCAAACATTTCTCAAACCATTTCTAAATTTCAATCACTTTCCAGAGTTGAACCAGCTCCCATATCAAATTATTCTCAAATCAGACCAACTCAAAATCAAACCGCTTTAACTCCAAACCAAGAAAAACCACTTTTCATAATAATTAAGTAAATAACTTTTCAAACCTATTTCTTATCAACAACCGTACTTCACTCAAGCAATCAAGCAACCAATAAATCAGTCTAACAAACCATCACATTCACAAGACAAATATAATCACAAAAGTATATCTTCCTGCGTCAATATCTATTTATAACAACTCTGTAATATAAAATAGAATTTAAGAAAAACCCCTACCTCGACTCGTCGAAACCATAACTCAAAACGCGCCAACAAAACCGTTTCTCTTAACCCGAAATCAACAGCAACCGCAAACTCAGTCCCTGATCACTTTCGCAGCACTCACAGCAACTTAAAGGCGACATGCACCGCTCAAAACACGACCCTACGTTACCAGAACCTCAGAGTTTATAACCAAACATAACAGAATATTAACACGGGTTTCCGGAACATAAATACTTACCGAACTAAGAAAATGAAACAGCGGCGGTCGCTGAACCGGTTTGGCGGCAGCTCCGGCAGCCACCTCGAACGGCAGCGGCGACCAGAACTCTGGCAACGGCGACTGAAACAAACATACAACGATGACTGAGCTCCCGGGAGTTCAAAGGAAACAAAAACCAACTTAAAACCTTACCGGCGGTAGATCTCGGTGGCGGCAGAGGTGTTCTCCGGCGGCAGAAGCGGCGGTAACCCCGATGGCGGCGCTGACAACGACGGCTCCCTCTGGTGACTACCTAACCACGGCGACGGCAAGGAAGCCATGGCAGCGGTAGCAACAAGCTCCTCTCCCGCGGGCTCCTTCTCTCTCCTGCGTTTGGCTCGGCGGCAACGGAGATCTCTTCTCCTTTTTCTACCCGCGACCAGCCTTGACGGTGACGGACGCAGAGGCGGCGACGACCATTCGCGCAGCAGCAGCAGCCCGCGATGATGACGATGGCGGCGCAGCGTGGTGGCGACGCGACGAATGGTGGCGACGGCGCAGGTGACACGACGGAGGCGGTGCGAACAGCTCCTCCTCCCCTCCCTCTCTCACAGGTCTTCCTCTTATCTTCCTCGGCGGCGCGATGACAGATCCGACGGCGGTGACGCGACGCAGCGGCTCCCACGCGACACTCTCCTTCTCTCTCAGATCTCCTCTCTCCTCTGCCAGCAGCGGCGGCGACGGTGGCAGTGACACCCACCGCGCCGCCTCACTCTTCTCCCCCCTCTCCTTCCTTCCTCGGTTCCCATCCTTCTTCCCCTTTCTTTTTTTTTCCTTCTTTCCTTCTGATGGGATTTTTGTGGGTAAGTGAGGGTAGGGAAAGGGGTGCAGCTGTGTGTGCATGTGAACTGAGAGATGTGAGTGTGAGTGTTTATAAAAATTAGGCTTATGGTTTTGTTTTAGCAATTTAGGATTTAATTTAGATTTTAGTTATTTTTAATCAAATTAGAGTATATAATGTTAATTTGAAATCTAATTTTAATCTTCAAAATTATTTTAAAATATTATTTGTTGTATTAAAATACTAATTGGTTTAAAATCAAATTCTCTAATTGAATTTATAAGATAATAAGATTAATTTTCTTTATTTCTAAAACTTGAAGTATTAAATCATAGAAATATCATTTATTTGAATTAAATCACATAAATATTCTTGTCATCCAATAACTACTAATTTTGAAATTTAAATATAGCAAATAATTTAATAATTATAAAATTAGGTAAAATTCTAATTAATTATCAAAACCTGATTTAATTTTTGATTTAATTAGCTTTAATAAAATAATTCCTAAAGATAAAATTTCTAATGAATTAAATGAATTGAAATTAATTTATAATAAGATTTATTCGAAAATTCTGGGTCTTACATAAAGTATGGACTATTAAATATTACTGGAAAGCCCAGGATGTCTACTTTCCAACGCAATTGAGAGCGTGCCAATTGGGCTTCTGTAGCTCTAGAAAATCCACTTTGAGTGCAGGGAGGTCAGAATCCAACAGCATCTGCAGTCCTTTTTTAGCCTCTGAATCAGATTTTTGCTCAGGTCCCTCAATTTCAGCCAGAAAATACCTGAAATCACAGAAAAACACACAAACTCATATTAAAGTCCAGAAAAGTGAATTTTAAATAAAAACTAATAAAAAAATAATAAAAACTAATTAAAATATACTAAAAATATACTAAAAACAATGCCAAAAAATCGTATAAATTATCCACTCATCAGGAATTGACTAGGACCTGAAGATCAAACTAATTAGTCACTTGACCTTCTTTTACTTTAGTAAAGGCTAACTAAGTGGGATTAAAACTCAATTCTCATCACCATTGATAAGGATAACTAGGATAGGGCTTCCAAACTCTCATACCTTACCAAGAGTTTATTTTACAGTTATTTATTTATTTTATTTGTCATTTAAATTACTTGTTCCTTACTTTCAAAACCCCAATTTACAAAACTCATAACCAATAATAAGAACATACTTCCCTGCAGTTCCTTGAAAAGACGACCCGAGGTTTAAATACTTCGGTTATCAATTTATTTAGGGGTTTGTACTTGTTACAACCAAAACTTTTGTACGAAAGGATTTTTGTTAGATTAGAAACTATACTTACAACGCGATTATATTTGTGAATTTCTTTACTAGCAGAAATCCAATCGTCAAAATGGCACCGTTGCCGGGGAACTGCAATCGTGTGCCTTATTATTGATTACTGTAAATATTTTTCTTTTATTTGTTTAATCGTTTTTGTTTTTCTCTTTTTATTTTTTTAGCCACTATGAATTCTCACCCCTCTCTCTTTGAGTTTGGTTCTAATATTGTTGGAAGGAGTGAAAGCTATAACAGGAATATGCATCAAGGTCTAAGCAATCAAAGATGGATAGAGCCGAGAGGATTTGATCAACCCTTTAGGCAACAACACCTTCTAAGATATCATGGACAAAGACCATTATACAACGCAAACCAAGCTAATAGATATGGTAGACAGCCTTGTAACTACTAACAAGTCCCACCCTGTGCCTATAGACCATCCTCTCAACATAACTTTGGACCACTACACTCACAAGCTCCTTTTCACCATTCACCACCATACGATCCTTATCTACCCCAATTCCAATCCAATTACTCCCAAACACCACCACCTACCCAAGTACCATGTCCAAATCCATCACCTCGAGAATCACAGGCTCGCCTCAAAGAAACAGTAGATCAACTTCATACAACCCTTCATCAGCTGGAGCAAGCAATACATTAATTATCTTCCAGACATTTAAACCCTCAAGGAACTCCAATAGCTTTATGTGGAGAATCTAATGACGAACGTAGTATGAAGGAGACACTAGAAACCCCAGAGGGCAGTAATGAGCATAACTTTATTCTGGAACAATTGGAGGAAGCTCAAATTACCCAAGAAGAAGAAGTACTGATTGAAGATTTAGGAGATGCTGAACCTTCATGGGAACCCAGAGTAGCGAAGAATTCCGTCAAGGACGTTACAATTGATGCTAAGGAGGATAGTGCACAAACCCCAAGGCAGGTATTTTATGAAGAACTAGACGGAATGACCCAAGACGCCAGTTTCCTTGATAATGATAATCTCAAGTCAAGTTCTCCTAGTAATGAACTTGCATCCGCAAGTGAATTCTCCGATATTGAAGAATCTTCCCCAAGTGAATATGAAGATGATGTGGAGGTAGATTTCTCTAAACCTCCAGCTTATGACTTGAGTGATAAGAAAGACATAGAAGACTTCGATCAGGACGATGTTGCATTTGAAGAATTTTGCAAGGAAGTGGAGAAATTCACAGAAGATTACAAGGGAGTAGAACTTACAGAACCATTGGAAACACCTATCCCAAGGCCATTACCACCCAATACAAGCTTTAGGTGGGTACAATCCTTAACCATTAACTTTATTTTTCCACTTGAATATGGTTTGCTTGAAACAGATGGCCAGCTTAGAGCTCTCTGCGGCTTTAAGAGTAAGAGGGAAATGGCTCGTACTCAGAGCTGGTGCACAAGATTCAATAAGGTTCCACGCTTCAACTCGAAGTGCACGGATTGGTCTCATGTTCAATCGAATGGATCTCGGAAAACATTTGGTCATCTTGGTGAGAATCTAATTTCTAAACTGCCTGGATGGAAAAATATAGATCAAGACGAAGGCGGATTTAACAGCAAAGTTTGGGATCCTAGAATCTATTCTGACATTCTTCACCCTGGGAGCCTGAGGACCTGTTTGAAGCTGCTCAAAAGCTTTACATGCCTAGTTTGGGATCCCGGAGGCTGTTGGCATTCCAAACATTGGTGGAGATTTTTAGATGAATTTAAGCATAAGCCGCCATAACAAGAAGCTCATCCAATGTCCAACTTAAGGACTTTAACTAAAAGTGCTAGGTGGGAGACAACCCACCATGGTATGATCGTTCCTGTTTCCATTTTATTTTGTTTTGTTTATTTTATATTGTTTTATTTTCATTGAACCTGGATAGTATTCGTAAGCATTTGCATTAGCATTACATAATGCATAACTGCATAATTGCATAAAAAAAAGTTTATTTTCAGTATTTAAATAAGGGGATACAAACATTCACCAATTGCAAAATAAAAAGAATCAATGCACATGGGATAAAATTTAAGTTAATGCATGAGCTTGCAATACAAAAGTGAGAAAATCTGGGCAAATAGGATAAGGAACTTTGAATTACAAAATATGTATGTTAGGTGAGATCTTAGACTAGTCAAGGATTCACTTACTAGCTCACTTAGCCTTATACGTATACCCTTACCTTTACCTTGGCCCCATTACAACCTTAAAAAAGACCTCATGATTTTTATATGACTGTATTCTATAATTATTGATTGGTTAGATGAAGAACAAAGTTATAGAAAGTAAGGATAAAAAGAAGAATAAAATGAATTAACCCAATAAACACTGAGTGACTAGAGAGTAAACACAGAATCCAGTGAGGGTTCAATAGCTCATCACCATATATCTCTGCTTAAATTATTAATTTTCTTGCAAGTTTGAAAAATATTTTTATCCATCTCAATTGTAAAAGTGTCTTAACATTATCTAAGGTTGGCTATGCATATATGATTCCTTGAGAATGTGAATTAATTTAACTACATGTAAGTTTTATATACAAGTAAATAAAAATTAGAATTGCATGACTCCTTTAGGTAGTTGCATTTAGGATAGATCGCATTGCATGAGATTCCACCACTTTAACCTTACCTTATTCTTTATCTTGGACTTAGCATGAGGACATGCTATTGTTTAAGTATGGGGAGGTTGATAAACCCATATTTTATGATATATATTGTGCTCAATTCAAGAGATTTATTCAATCCTTCACCCACTTATTCATGAAAATTGCATGGTTTTACTTTCCCATCCTTATTATGTGATATATGTGAAATACATGTTTCTTATGCTTTAAAATTAATTATTTTAATCACCCTTTATTACCATTCGATGCCGTGATTTGTGTGTTGAGTAGTTTCAGATCTCCTAAGGCAGGAATGACTTAAAGGATGGAAAGGAAACATACAAAAATGGAAGGAAAGCACAAAATGGAGTTTTTGAAGAAACTGGCAGCGACGCGAACGCATGGACGACGCAGCCGCGTGCCCAGTGCGAAAAGACAGCGACGCGAACGCGTGACTGACGCGGACACGTGCCTTAAGCAGAACACATATGACGCGGACACATGACCGAGGCGAACGCAAGACAAGGAAAACTCCAGATGACGCGACCGCGTGACCCACGCGGACGCGTGACAGACGCCACGCACCAGAAATTACAGAAACGCTCCCAGCGATTTTTGAAGCCCTTTTTGGCCCAGATCCAAGTCCAGAAGACACAAATTAGAGGTTATGAAGTGGAGGAATGCATCCATATGGAGAGAGAGCTCCAATTATTCACTTTTCATAGTTTAGATGTAGTTTTTATAGAGAGAGGTTCTCTCCTCTCTCTTAGGCTTTAAGATTAGGATTTCTTATTATTTCAAGTTAGTATTCCAACTCTTTATCAGGTTCAATGTTCCCTTTTTAATTACTTAGTCAATTTAATTTATGAACTCTTCCATGTTATATATGATTCTCTTAATTAATGTTATTTGAGGTATTTCAGTTTATAATTGCTTTCTTTTATTTATGTTACTGTTGCTTCCAATCTGAAGACATTTTTATTCGAGTAAGTTTACTTTCCCCCTTTTGGCTTTGGTTAAGTAATTGGTAACTCATGAGTTGTCAAACTCAACGTGATTGATAATTGTTGTTTTTGCTAATTGAATTAAACTCCAATAACTCTAGTTCTTTCTTAGGAATTGACTAGGACCTGAGGATCAAACTAATTAGTCACTTGACCTTCTTTTACTTTAGTAAAGGCTAACTAAGTGGGATTAAAACTCAATTCTCATCACCATTGATAAGGATAACTAGGATAGGACTTCCAAACTCTCATACCTTACCAAGAGTTTATTTTACAGTTATTTATTTATTTTATTTGTCATTTAAATTACTTGTTCCTTACTTTCAAAACCCCAATTTACAAAACTTATAACCAATAATAAGAACATACTTCCCTGCAGTTCCTTGAGAAGACGACCCAAGATTTAAATACTTCGGTTATCAATTTATTTAGGGGTTTGTTACTTGTGACAACCAAAACTTTTGTACGAAAGGATTTTTGTTAGTTTAGAAACTATACTTACAACGCGATTATATTTGTGAATTTCTTTACTATCAGAAATCCAATCGTCAAGGACAGGAAGAAAATTCACTGTAAGGGGCAAAAATCTGAGCCCATACTCACCTCTGTAAGGAGCTAACCGTTAAGCTAATGACGTTAAAAGAGCGCTTGTTGGGAGGTAACTCAACCTTAATTAATTATTTATTTCCTTTTATTTTATTTTTTTTTGAGTCATGATCATGTGCATCAATCAAAACAGAGCCAGATTTAACAACAGTAAAAATATAACATTTCGGATGGAGTGTTAAAGTTGAACGCCAGCCAGGGTATCCCTGCTAGGAGTTCAATACCCATCATAGGCAGCATTGCTGGCATTGAACGCCAGCCAATGAGCATCCCTTGAGCATTCAAACGCCAATGCAGAGAAGCAAGGAATTTGGAAATCCCTAGCCTCTCAGGACCTGTGGATCCCACAGCATCTTTCACCTACCCCTACTCACTTTCATACATCCCCATATACACTTTCCTAAAAACCTAGCCCAATCACATCCATACCATTTCCCCAAACCATCATAACTTCCACATACCCCCACCAACTTCAAAATTGAATTTCCCACCCAAAATCCACCCTATGGCGGAAACCCAAACTACCCCCACTCTTATAAATCCCCTCTCTATAACCCATCATACACACACCTCTCATACCCTTATATACCCCACAAGGCCGAGCCCTCTCTCTCCATCTCCCTCCTTCTATTTTCTTATTCTTCTACTCCATTCTTCTCTTTACTCTATTTTTGCTTGAGGACGAGCAAAGTTTTATGTTTGGTGTTAGAAAAGCATAGTTTTTTTCTTTCCATTACTATTCAAGGCAGCCAAGGTTGACGACTCCTCTAGAAAGAGGAAAGGAAAGACAGTAGCCAATCCCTCTGAATCTTGGGAGATGGAGAGATTCATCACTAAAGCCTATCAAGACCACTTCTATGAAGTAGTCGCTGAGAAGAAAGTGATCCTTGAGGTCCCTTTCATGCTCAACAAGAATGAGTATTCGGAAATCCGAAGAGAGATCCGGAGAAGAGGTTGGGAAGTCCTAACCAATCCCATTCAAGATATTGGGATTCTCATGGTGCAAGAGTTCTATGCTAATGCATGGGTTACTAAGAACCACGACACTAGTGTGAACCCAAATCCAAGGAATTTGAGCACCATGGTCTGAGGAAGAATCTTAGATTCCAGCCCAGAAAGTGTGAGGTTGGCGTTCAACTTGCCTCTAATTCAAGGAGATCCTCATCCTTACACTAGGAGAGTCAACTTTGATCAGAAATTGGATCAAGTGCTCTTAGATATCTGTGTGGAAGGAGCACAGTGGAAAAGGGATTCCTAAGGCAAGCCCATTCAACTAAGAAGGGCTGACCTAAAGCCCATAGCTAGAGGATGGTTGGAATTCATCCAAAGATCCATCATTCCTACTAGCAATCGGTCAGAAGTGACTGTTGACAAAGCCATCATGATCCATTGCATCATAATTGGAACTGAGGTCGAAGTACATGAGGTGATTCCTCAAGAATTGTACAAGGTAGCTGAGAAGCCTCACACCAAGAAGATCTCTCTATTGGGAATTGTCATAAATGGAGATCTCTCTATTGGGAGGACAAGCCCATCACCAAGAAGAGGATGGAGCGAACTAGAGAGCATGCACAAGAGCCTGTACAGCTGCCTCAGTATGAGATCCCTGAGATGCCTCAAGGGGTATATTTTTCTCTCTAAAGCTATTGGGATCAATGGAAAACTTCTCTTGGAGAATTGAGTACTAACATGGAGCAAGATCAAAGAGCCATAAGGGAAGACCAAATAGCTATGAGGGAAGAGCAACAAAGGCAAAGGAGTAACATAGAAGAGATTAAGGATCACATTGGATCCTCAAAGAGGAGCACTAGCCGCCACTACTAGAGGTGGACTCATTCTCTTTTACCTCTTTTCCTATTATTTCTCTATTTTTTGTCTGTCTATTTATCTGTTTTCTTGTTCTAGTTGCATGATCATCTTCATTGATGTCTTAAAAAGTTGTAGAATGTTCGATATATCTCTCACCTTGCTTAAAAAAAATTTTTTATTGAAAATAATTGAGAGTTGCATGAATTTCAAGTTTAAAATAAGAATAGTTTAATTATGTTGATGTGGTGTCATTTGCTTTTGTTTTCTAAATGTATGAAATAAACAGTGCATATTTGAAGTTATAATTTTAGAATGTTGGCTCTTGAAAGAATAAGGAAAAAGGAAAAGTATTACTGATAATCTGAAAAATCTAAAAATTGATTCTTGAAGCAAGAAAAAGCAGCAAAAAGAAAAAGCATATTGCAAAAGAAAGAAAAATTTATATGCATGCAAAAAAAAATAAAATAATAATAATAATAATAATAATAATAATAATAATAATAATAATAATAATAATAATAATAATAATAATAATAATAATAATAATAATAATAATAAAGCAGAAAAATCCATTACTGCCCAAAAATGCAAGAAAAAGGGGGCAGATTGAAAAATCCAATAACCTTTTAAACCAAAAGGCAAGGGTAAAAGGACCTAAGGCATTGAGCATCAGTGGTTAGGAGGGCCCAAAGGAATAAAATCCTAGCCTAAGCGGCTAAACCAAGCTGTCCCTAACCATGTGCTTGTGGCGTGAAGGTGTCAAGTGAAAAGCTTGAGACTAAGCGTTTAAAGTCGTGGTCCAAAGCAAAAAGAGTGTGCTTAAGAACTTTGGACACCTCTATCTGGGGACTATAGCAAAGCTGAGTCACAATCTGAAACGATTCACCCAGTTAAATTGTTCGTGGCATTATTGTATCCAGTGGTAATATTGGAAAATAAGGTGCATAGGGTCACAGCCAAGACATTGAAAGCTGTGTTCAAGAATTAAAATAAGCTTAACTACGAAAGTCAATAATATCATCTGGATTCTAAAGTTCCTAAAGATGCCAACCATTCTGAGTTTCAATGGATAGTGAGATGCCAAAACTATTCAGAAGCAAAAAGCTACTAAGTCCCGCTCATCTAATTGTAACTAAGATTTATTTGAAACTTAGAGATTTATTGTATCTTAATTTTCTTTTTATCCTATTGTGTTTTTAGTTGCTTGGGGACAAGCAACAGTTTAAGTTTGGTGTTGTGATGAGCGGATATTTTATACGCTTTTTGGCATCATTTTCATATAGTTTTTAGTGTGTTTTGTTTAGTTTTTATTAAGTTTTTATAGGTTTTAGTGTTAAATTCACATTTTGGATTCTACTATAAGTTTTTGTGTTTTTATACAATTTCAAGTATTTTCTGGCTGAAATTGAGCAGCTGGAGCAAAAGTCTGATTCAGAGATAGAGAAAGCGCTGCAAATGCTGCCGGATCTGACCTGCATGCACTCGAAAGAGCTATTCTAGAGTTACAGAAGTTTAAATGGGGCTCTCTTAACGGTTATGGAAAGCTGACTTCTAGAGCTTTCCAGAAATATATAATAGTCTATACTTTGCTTCGGATTAGAAGGCCCAAAACTGGCGTCCAACGCCAGCTTCCTGGCCCCTTCCAGGCGTCCAGCACCCAAAGAGCAGAGGCCAGTGTCCAAACGCCCAAAGAGGATCCCCTAGCTAGTGTTCCATGCCCAAGAGACCTCATAGCATGTGGATCTCATCAAAGCTCAGCCCAAAGACTCACCAAGTGCGCCCCAGAAGTGGATTTTAGACTGTTTTACCCATACTTGTCATCAGTTTAGTATTTAAAGTTATTTTTACAACAACATACTAGAAAACATATACTTTACAGCCCTACTTTCATTTCACTTTGTATTTTACTTCAGTATAAGTTTCTAAACCTCCTAGGTTGAGGGGAGGAGCCCTGCTGAGTCCTATGAATTAATAAAAGTATTACTGTTTCTTCTTCGATCCGTGTTTGATTTACTTCTAAGATGTATATCCGATCTTCATCGTGGTGAATAGGATGATTAGACAATCAGCTCTATTCATCACATTAAGACGAATGTACCTGACAAACACCCGCGTCTACTTGGGTTCGTGTGTATACATGGCCGGAAAGCACGAATGATGACAAGTCATCCCAGCCTATTTTAGCTAGTCTTTTTCTTTTGTTTTCATTAGAATTATGCACTTTCTTGAGCTACAAGCAAGCTAATTGAGTAGATTTTCATGTTTCCCTTGATTGAACCAACCATATATGAATTCATGCCATTTCATGAGGTTTTATGCTATATTTGTTGCATATTATGAAAGATTGAATATCTCATGATTTTGAGCATAGCTTTGATGAGTTTGGTTGATTAATGATAGGTGAAGAAGGCTTGGAGAAAGGTTGAAGCAAGAAGGAATGGCTAGGAGTGAAGAGAGGACAATGGAATAAGTGAAATTGAACCAGGAAGCAAGAAGCTGGACCTAAAGTTAGCATCAAACTTTTGCACAAACTTTTGGTTGAAAAGTTAGCCCCAACGTTAGCCCCCTAACTTGGAGGCTAACGTTGGAACTTGAAAATTCTCCCCTGGGCTTCAAAAGTTTGCGCCAACGTTAGCCCCCTAACTTTGAGGCTAACGTTGGCACATGGATTTCTCCCCTGGGCACCAAAAGTTTGCGCCAACGTTAGCCCCCTAACTTTGAGGCTAACGTTGGCACATGAATTCCTCCCTGGCCATCCAACGTTTGCGCCAACGTTAGCCCCCTAACTTGGAGGCTAACGTTGGCACATGAATTACAATGGGGAAGGAACAAAAGTTTGCGCCAACGTTAGCCCCCTAACTTGGTGGCTAACGTTGGCGCCACTAGCACACAAGGCATTGCCAACCTTAGGGTCAAAGTTAGACCCCTAACGTTGGCACCAACGTTCATACCAGCAAATTGTGCTGGCTGCTATGAAAAGTTGGAGCCAAAGTTAGACCCCTAACTTTGGCTCAAACTTTTGGTCCAACTTTTGCTAACCTCAAAACCGGTTCAATTGGTTCACTTCGGTTCTTCTCCAAACTTCAAGAGCAATCAACCAAGGCCTCTTTCAACCCAATTCCACCAAGAGCAAAGGCCCAACTCAAGGCTTGAAGATCATTGGAAGAAAGTGTATAAATAGGATAGAATTCAAGTTCTTCGGGGAGCTTTCTTTTGGAATTTTCATAATAGTTTTTGGAGAGCTTTGGGTATTGAGTGATCTTTAATTTCTTTGTCTTGGGGAAGGAGAATTCACTTCTCTTCCTCTTAGTTTTATTGCTTTCAATTTCAATTACACTTGTCTTGGATCTTGGATTGGAGAATTGAAGAAATTCTGTTTCAATCTCAATCTTGGATCTCTCTGCTTTACTCACTGCATAATTGAATTTAATTTTCTGTTAATTGCTCTTCATCTCTTTTTCTTTGCAATTTACATTTTCTTTGCAATTGTTCTTGTTGGATCTAGGAAGGCATTGAGATCTAGACTTGGTTTTCTAGTCTCTGGGCCCTGAGATCTCAATTTTACATTCTCTGTTTCTTGCTTTTAATGTTCATTTACTTTACTGCTTCAAGATCCGTTTCAATCCCCATTCCCTTCTTCTCTTTTGTCTGATGCAATTTAACTTTTCCTTGTTTAATTTCTGCAAATCCACATCCCAATCCCCTTTACATTTCAAGCAATTTACATTCCTTGCACTTTAAGATTCCGCAATTTACATTTCTTGCACTCTAAGTTTCTGCCATTTAATTTCTTATTCCTTAAGATTCAGCAATTTAATTTCCTGCACTCTTTACTTTCATGCAATTTACATTCTGCAAATCACAAATCACCCAACCAACACTCGATTCGCTTGACTAAATCAACCACTAAACTAAAATTGCTCAATCCTTCAATCCCTGTGGGATCGACCTCACTCCCGTGAGTTTTTATTACTTGATGCGACCCGGTGCACTTGCCGGTTAGATTCGGGTGTTTTGGGAGAGATTCATTTCTCCACCAAAATATCTCATCAAGTTTTTGGCGCCGTTGCCGGGGATTGATTAGATTGACAATGATAAAGTGAGGTGGTGATCTAGATCAAGCACTTTTTCTTTAATTTTGATTAACCCACTAACTGTTTGATTTTTTGCTTAAACTAACTAACACTTCAATCTGGCAGTAAATTGAAGTGCCACTGGTTTTGTGCATTTCTCATGCTCTGGTTGTATGTCAGGTACAAGAAGAACCATACCCAATTTTCATGAACAAGACGAAAGAACTCTCAGGAGGTTAAGAAGAGCTGAAAGAGGGAAAAATATTGTTGGAGAAGAGGAATCAGACGAAGAATTCCAAGAGATGGAGGAACATTTAACCAATCCACCAGGTGGAGAAGACAACAACAATGGCAACCCACCCCAGAGGAGAGTTTTGGCTTCCTATACCTTTGCAAATCCTAGACATTGTGGGAGCAGCATCTTGGCTCCAAATGTCAATGCCAACAATTTTGAACTCAAGCCACAACTCATCACTTTGGTTCAGAACAATTGCTCTTTTGGTGGAGGACCACTTGAGGACCCACACCAACATTTATCCACTTTCTTGAGGATATGAAACACTGTCAAAACTAATGGAGTGCCCCCTGACAGTTACAAACTGATGCTATTCCCATTTTCTCTCAGGGACAAGGCCACTCAATGGTTGGAATCGTTTCCAAGGGACAGCATTAACAACTGGGATGATTTGGTAACTAAGTTTCTTGCCAAATTTTATCCACCTCAGAGGATTATAAGGTTAAAGGCTGAGGTACAAACATTTACACAAATGGAGGCCGAACCCATCTATGAGGCATGGGAGAGGTACAAGGCTCTGATCAGGAAATGTCCCCCTGCCATGTTTAATGAGTGGGAGAAGCTTCAAAACTTCTATAAAGGCTTGACACTGAAATCCCAGGAAGCTTTGGATCATTCAGCTGGAGGTTCCTTGCAACTCATGAAAACTGCAGAAGAAGCTCAAGAACTCATTGATATGGTGTCCAACAACCAATATTTCTTTGCTCATCAAAGAGGCTGCCAACCATCACAAAGGAGAGGAGTAATGGAGCTAGAAGGAGTGGATTCAATCCTGGCTCAAAACAAGATGATGCAGCAGCAAATTCAACAACAATTTGAGCAAATGGCCAAGAGGATTGATAGTCTCCAAGTTGCAGCAGTTAACACCAGCCAACCATCAACCACATGGGGACAGAGTGAAGAAACTCAAGAAGAACAACAACAAGAGCAAGTACAGTATATGCACAACCAAGGACCAAATGAAGTGTATGGTGATACATACAATCCATCCTGGAAGAACCACCCAAACCTCAGATGGGGAGATAACCATGCCCAAAACCAACAACCATGGCAGAGGAATTCAAACCAACACAACCCAAGAAGCAACCAAAACCACAACCAGCAGCAGACTAACCAAAACCCCTACAGAAAACCTCAAAACAACTACCCCAACATCAACCAATACCAATCTAATAACCAACCCACCAACCAAAATGCCTACCATCCACCACCCACATCTCATAACCCACCTCAAGTATCACCTGAAGCCCAAAGAATCACTCACTTGGAGGCCATGATAGACAAAATGTTGAAACACCAGGAAATGGTAACCAAGAATCAGGAAGCCTCCCTGAAGAGCCTAGAAAGACAGATGGGGCAACTCTCCAAGCAAGTATCTGTTGAGAGACCTTCAAACTCACTGCCCAGTGACACAATTCCAAATCCCAAGGAGGAATGCAAGGCACTACAATTAAGGAGTGGGAGAACATTGATAAGCAACAATGACACTACAAGGAAGCAAGCAGAGAACATCAAAGAACCAACAGAGGATGAAAAGCAAACAAAGGCAGATGAGGCTAAGGAGCAAGTTGTGATGCCAAACAAAAGCACTGAGAAACTTAAAGAGAAGAACAACCAGCCACATAGCTCAAAGGAAGTAGCTCAGGGACAGCAGCAAATAGGAAAGAGCATCACACCTCCACTGCCATATCCCCAGAAGTTCAACAAAGAGGTTAAAGACCAGCATTTTCACAAATTCCTTGAGATCTTTAAGAAGCTAGAAATTAATATCCCCTTTGCTGAAGCAATTGAGCAAATGCCTCTATACTCCAAGTTTCTGAAGGATCTCATCAACAAAAAAAGAAGCTGGGATGAGAAAGAAACCATAATGATTACTGAGGAATGCATGGCCTTGATTCAAAAGGGGCTTCCTCCCAAGCTTGAGGACCCAGGGAGCTTCCTGTTGCCTTGCACCATTGGGGAATTGACCATCACTAAAGCAATGTGCGATCTCGGAGCAAGTATTAACTTAATACCATCTTCCTTGGTGAAAAAGCTGCATATAGAGGAGGTCAAACCAGTACAAATGTCTCTGGAGCTGGTAGACAAGTCAATAGTATACCCCAGGGGTGTAATTGAAAATCTTTTGGTCAAGGTGGACAGTTTTATATACCCTGCTGATTTTGTGGTTCTAGAATCAAACGATGATGATGGTGACTCTGTTATACTGGGAAGGCCATTCTTGGCCACTGCTAGAGCTATCATAGATGTAGAGGAAGGGGAATTAACTCTCAGGATGCATGACCAGAGTGTCACTCTGAAGGTATTACCTGAGGCACAATTTAGCAAGGAGAAGAAAGACTATATGAAAAATGACCAGGAAAGTCACAGCAACATCCCAATGCTAAAGATTGTGCAGACTGATGAAAAAGCCCAAGAGGATATTAGAGTATTAGCCACTGAGAAGAGAGGTCCCCAAGGAAAACCTACGGCCAGAAAAGAAAGAACAACAAAAGGGAAAATGAAACGCAGAAACAAAGCAAAAAGGGGTTGGAAGAACAGAAAGATTCCAACAGAGGGGCTTTCCAAAGGTGACAAAGTGCAACTGATATATCAACAGCTGGGGGCAAATCAACAAACCGAGGATTACTACACTGTCAGCAACATACTATCATTAGAGCATGCTGAAATTGAACACCAGAAAACAAAGAAGAGGATCACAGTCAGAGGAGACAAATTGAGGCCCTACAAGCACCAACCACCATAAAAGAAAGCCTCAATGTCAAGCTAGTGACAATAAAAGAGCGCTCCATGGGAGGCAACCCATGCTTTAAGATTCATGTCATTTTAAATTCAATAAGTTATGATCATTTGAGCATGAATTCTTTTCTCTTTTCATGAACATGTCCATTGACTACATGCACTGTTATGAAACATATACTAAGTTTAGTGTGCCTCCAAACACACTAAACCAATATTACAAAGAATTTTGTTTCACATGCTTAAAATGTTTTGATAGAGCATATGGCCGAACACTAAGTTTGGTGTCCACATAGCTTCATGAAAATTTGAAACTCATGCATCAATAATCATACATTTGTTATTTTCCAAAACCTTATAAATAGAAAAATTCTTATTCGGTAATGAAGGTATTAATTGTGATGTACCCTTTAACAAGAAACAAGTTTGGTGTTCATCAAACCTTGATGCACCGATTCAAGGATACAATTAATCCTTCATGAAAAAAAAAAAGAAAAAGAAAGTGCAATGGAAACAATTCTTATGAACATTTAACGTTTGAACTTCACTAATTGGAGGAAGAGACTCATTTTCTTTATACATTACCAAACATTAAGTTTGGTGTCCTCCAAAGAGAAGTGTCACGGTTCAAATAAGATAAGAATTGATGGTTCACATAGTTTTAATAAAAAGAACACTCTTGCTACGGATGGATAAGACTAATGTATGTTGTCTTATTGTGATGACTAGAAGGTCAAAGAATCTTCAATGAAAAAGACAAGACAAAGGAAAGTATAGCATGAGGACAAAATCCCATCACATGCTTCAAGAAAGAAATCTGCCACTCCTTGAGAATGATCACGGCAAAGGCAAGGGAAGGAGCAAACTTTGTCTTCATTCATCCATACATGCATACCTTTGATCTCCATAAGTCTAATTGCATCCCAACCCTTCATTGCTCATTTAAAAGCATACCACCTTCAAGCCATGCACATGACCGAATCACTCCTCAACATAACAAACTTTGTGCAACCTTTCTCTTACTTTAAACTCCAACCACTTAAACTTCTCTTCATAATTTCTTGTCATTGCAAGTCCGGTCCTAATTTCTCTTTCCTCCAAACACACATCAAACTCTCCAACATTCTTCACATTCCCTCTCAACCAACCAAGTGATCATGGCATCCTCCTCAAGAACCAAACGACGAAAAGGAAAAGATCCAATAGTGGAAGAAGAAACACATGAATATGACCAACGGAGGTTCAAGTCTTGGTTTCATCAAATGCAAATTCAATGGATGAACGAGAAAAGAATCTATCCTGAAATTCCATTCATGTTGCCGGATGATGGATGTCAAGAAATGAAGAACAAAATCCGGAAGAGGAGATGGGAGGAACTTGCATCACCAGCCACCCGAATCAATGCCAATATCATAAGAGAGTTCTATGCAAATGTCCCAAGGCTTGACATGCGTCAGCCCCCAACGTACAAGAGCTATGTACGGGGGGTGGAAGTAGACTTTAGCCCAGATGCAATCAAGAAAGTTTTGAAACTAAAGTCAGTCCGCTTTGATGAACCGGGATACCAACAAAGATTGAATGAGGATCAAGATTATGAGGAGATTGCGAGAGACATTTGTTTTGAGAACTCAGAATGGGAAGGAGATAACAAGAACAGATACAAGTTCCTGAAGAGATGTAACCTCACTCCGGAAGCAAAAGGATGGTATGAGTTGATGAAAAGATCAATTCTGGGCACTGTGAACACCTCAGAAGTTAACAGAGAGAGAGCCGTAATGCTGCATTGTATCATGGTGGGTGGAGAGATAAGAGTTCATGAAATCCTTGCAAGAGACATTCAAAAGCTAGCTGAAAAGAATTCGGCCGGATCTTGGTTGTACTATCCAAGTACCATTTGGAGGTTGTGTGCAAAGGCTAAAGTTCCATTGGAAGAGGAGAATCCAATGTGGTTAAGCCAAGGCATGCCCATAACCATTGAACGAATGATGATGCCCCTTGAAGCACATCAAGGCCGAAGACCACATGGAGGAAGGGAAAGAGAAGAGCCAATGGAAGAAGATGAGCCACACATAGAAGAAGAGCCACAAGAGGAGGAGGAACAGCCACACTTTTTCCCACATGGTAATATGGATATGACTCAAATGCAAGAAGCAATAGGAAGATTGTCTCAACAGTACACGAGAATCCAAGAAAGGCAAGAGGAATACCATTCTCTGTACATGAAGAACCAACAAGCACAAGAAGAAAGAGAGCTAAGAATAATGAGCAAACAAAGTGAATTCGAGTCAAGATTCCTTGTGATGCAAGAAGAACATGCCTTTCAATCTCATGAATCTTTTGGGAAGTTGGAACAAATGCAAGCTGAAAGTTTGAAGGCTTTCAAGGAGTTCACAACACTCCAAGATGCAAGGTATGAAGTACAAGCCGATTACAACGTCAATAGCCAAATCAAACTAAACTATATTGGAGAACATTTGCACAACATGGATCCGACGTTCCCAACCTTTGATGAATTCTTCAAAATGAGAAGTGAGGTAGAAGTAAGCAGGGCTATGAGACTTGAAGATAGAGTGGAGGAGGCTATGAATAAGGCTGGCTTTTGGCAAGATCAACAGGCACCAAACAAGGATGGTGGGAACACTAGCAGCCAAGTGTATGAAAGGAGAAAGAAAAGGCATGACAAATGAAAGGTGGACTTGCTCCTTGTTCAAAGAAAAAAAGCATGCATTCTATCTGTTCTAAGTTGTCTTTGCATTTCTAAGTAGTCCTTTTTAATTAAAAGTCTTTGCATTATGTTTGTTTCTTTTAAAATAAGTAGGCTAGTTTATGTGTGTGCTTGTGTGTTTATTTTCACTTGACAAAAAGCATGTTTGTCCCCTGCACTTTTAATTCAATAAAAGAACAGTTTGAATGTGAAGCAAGATAGTCTCTGTTAGATAGAAGTAGAATAAAAGTAAGTGGTGGTATGTGTGTGATTGTATATTAGCTCACTTTTAGTGAATAAAGAGCCAGGATATCTCCTTCTAAGTAAAGAGTGGCTTACTGTCTATGAATCTCAATTGAATTAAATTCCTTGGTTAGAAAGAAAAACAAAAAAAAAAGGAGGAAAGAAAAAAAAAGGATAGCCAAAAAAGTGGCAAAACAAAAGAAAAACAAAAAGAAACAAAGCTGGACACCAATAGCTTGAACCTTAGAATATATGTCTGTGGTGTCTTTGTATTAGGATCTGCTTGGATTATTAGGCTCTTTGGAGTGCATCAACACTTGGTGACTTGGGTTAACTAACCCGGGATCATCAGCTGAAAGTCCACTATCAAGAGCAACTTAACTACAAGGCATTTAGTAACCCAATGAGGTGCTGGGCATCAATGTTCTAAGAAGGAATGTAAGCCAAGTGTCTATAGTGAATAATGTGTCAAGTATAAAATAAAGAAAATGAACTTGTTACACATGACACTCAAATAAAGCTTATGAACAAAAGTAATAGCCAAGGATAAAGGAATAATGAGATGTCATAGCAGTATGTCACTTGAAGCTTGAAGGAGACTTTCTAGGCCTAGGAGTCAATAAGAAGTGAGTATTGGCATATCCACACAAAACCCCATGAACTATCAATAATACTCTGCTAGCATGAACATCCTCTTCTATTTCATTCTTTCTTCTCAATAAATCTTTTCTTGCTTGGGGACAAGCAAGCTTTAAGTTTGGTGTTGTGATGACAAGTCATCCTAGCCTATTTTAGCTAGTCTTTTTCTTTTGTTTTCATTAGAATTATGCACTTTCTTGAGCTACAAGCAAGCTAATTGAGTAGATTTTCATGTTTCCCTTGATTGAACCAACCATATATGAATTCATGCCATTTCATGAGGTTTTATGCTATATTTGTTGCATATTATGAAAGATTGAATATCTCATGATTTTGAGCATAGCTTTGATGAGTTTGGTTGATTAATGATAGGTGAAGAAGGCTTGGAGAAAGGTTGAAGCAAGAAGGAATGGCTAGGAGTGAAGAGAGGATAATGGAATAAGTGAAATTGAACCAGGAAGCAAGAAGCTGGACCTAAAGTTAGCATCAAACTTTTGCACAAACTTTTGGTTGAAAAGTTAGCCCCAACGTTAGCCCCCTAACTTGGAGGCTAACGTTGGAACTTGAAAATTCTCCCCTGGGCTTCAAAAGTTTGCGCCAACGTTAGCCCCCTAACTTTGAGGCTAACGTTGGCACATGGATTTCTCCCCTGGGCACCAAAAGTTTGCGCCAACGTTAGCCCCCTAACTTTGAGGCTAACGTTGGCACATGAATTCCTCCCTGGCCATCCAACGTTTGCGCCAACGTTAGCCCCCTAACTTGGAGGCTAACGTTGGCACATGAATTACAATGGGGAAGGAACAAAAGTTTGCGCCAACGTTAGCCCCCTAACTTGGTGGCTAACGTTGGCGCCACTAGCACACAAGGCATTGCCAACCTTAGGGTCAAAGTTAGACCCCTAACGTTGGCACCAACGTTCATACCAGCAAATTGTGCTGGCTGCTATGAAAAGTTGGAGCCAAAGTTAGACCCCTAACTTTGGCTCAAACTTTTGGTCCAACTTTTGCTAACCTCAAAACCGGTTCAATTGGTTCACTTCGGTTCTTCTCCAAACTTCAAGAGCAATCAACCAAGGCCTCTTTCAACCCAATTCCACCAAGAGCAAAGGCCCAACTCAAGGCTTGAAGATCATTGGAAGAAAGTGTATAAATAGGATAGAATTCAAGTTCTTCGGGGAGCTTTCTTTTGGAATTTTCATAATAGTTTTCGGAGAGCTTTGGGTATTGAGTGATCTTTAATTTCTTTGTCTTGGGGAAGGAGAATTCACTTCTCTTCCTCTTAGTTTTATTGCTTTCAATTTCAATTACACTTGTCTTGGATCTTGGATTGGAGAATTGAAGAAATTCTGTTTCAATCTCAATCTTGGATCTCTCTGCTTTACTCACTGCATAATTGAATTTAATTTTCTGTTAATTGCTCTTCATCTCTTTTTCTTTGCAATTTACATTTTCTTTGCAATTGTTCTTGTTGGATCTAGGAAGGCATTGAGATCTAGACTTGGTTTTCTAGTCTCTGGGCCCTGAGATCTCAATTTTACATTCTCTGTTTCTTGCTTTTAATGTTCATTTACTTTACTGCTTCAAGATCCGTTTCAATCCCCATTCCCTTCTTCTCTTTTGTCTGATGCAATTTAACTTTTCCTTGTTTAATTTCTGCAAATCCACATCCCAATCCCCTTTACATTTCAAGAAATTTACATTCCTTGCACTTTAAGATTCCGCAATTTACATTTCTTGCACTCTAAGTTTCTGCCATTTAATTTCTTATTCCTTAAGATTCAGCAATTTAATTTCCTGCACTCTTTACTTTCATGCAATTTACATTCTGCAAATCACAAATCACCCAACCAACACTCGATTCGCTTGACTAAATCAACCACTAAACTAAAATTGCTCAATCCTTCAATCCCTGTGGGATCGACCTCACTCCCGTGAGTTTTTATTACTTGATGCGACCCGGTGCACTTGCCGGTTAGATTCGGGTGTTTTGGGAGAGATTCGTTTCTCCACCAAAATATCTCATCAACGAACCAACAACTATGTTTATACATCTCTCAGACGGCTAATCCACGACTTCATTGGGGACTTCTCAAGACACCAATTCAGCCGATTTCTAGGGAGATTAGGGTCTCCATGTTATAGGCTAGAATCCAAAAAAGCAGCATTCTCTGATCCAGAGGATTCGACCTTGTCTGTGGCATGTTGATTAGGATCGCTAAGAGAATGAACTGCTAGAGCTTCACCCTCCGTCAGATTGAATGACCACGGGCAATGGCATTTGATTTGTAGCAGAGAAGATCAATGACCACGGGCAATGGCTTTGATCACGTACAGCCTGCCATGGAAGAAGATCATTCACAAGCAAGGAAGACAGTAATACCAGAGTTAATTCAGAAAGACAAAGCAACTCCAATCCTTAACCCTATTCCTATCAGTATTTTCTACCTCTTTTGCTTTATTCCTTTCATACATTACTCTTACAACTCCATATATGACAAAAATCAACAACCTTCTGATCTGCCTGACTAAGACCTGCAAGATAACCATAGCTTGCTTCAAGCCACAATCCTCATGGGATCGACCCTGACTCGCTCAGGTATTACTTGGACGACCCAGTACACTTACTGGTACAATAGTACGAAGGTGTGGGGATTCATGCTACCAACATAGGAGAGGATGAGGATGACTCTGTCATCCTTGGAAGACCTTTCCTAGCCACTGCCAATGCTATCATTGTTGTGGCTAAGGGAGAACTGACTCTACAACTATGGGAGGATCACATCTTGTTCAAGATGCCTCATCCCAATTCTCCCTCAAATAAAAGAGAGATAACTGTGTAACACCTAGTGTTTCAACCCTCTCATTCTGTGCAGAGCTTTACAGATCCCCAAACATCAATTCTAAGTTTGATGTTGGGCAGCCATCAACAAGCTCTAAGCACAAAGGTACTAAGAAGAAAGTACCTAAAGGCTGGAGGGACAAGAAAGTCCCAACTGAAAGCCTCTCACCTGGAATGAGAGTTGTCTTCACAAAGAAGCCAGTCTTACCACATACAGTGAGCCGTATCCTGTCTTTTGAGCATGTGGAGCTCATTCATGAGAAGACAGGAAGAAAGTTCACTGTAAGGGGCAAAAATCTGAGCCCATACTCACCTCCGTAAGGAGCTAACCGTCAAGCTAATGACGTTAAAGAAGTGTTTGTTGGGAGGTAACCCAACTTTATTTAATTATTTTTATCATTTTATTTTTCTTTCAGTTATTTTATTTTTTAGAGTCATGATCATGGGCATCAGTCAGAATAGAGACAGAATTCACAGCAGTAAAAGTAGAACACTCTGGATGAAGTGTTATTAAAAGTTGAACGTCACTCAGGGAGTAGTCCCTGGGCATCCAACACCCCTAATGGGCAGCACTGCTGGCGTTGAATGCCAGCTAGGGAGCAGTCTCTGGGTGTTTAAACGCTAGTGCAAGAGAGCAGGGATTCTTAAATTCCTAGCCTCTTAGGACCAGTGGGTCCCACAGTATCTTCACTTACCCCACTTATTTACACAATTCCCCATACACACTTTCCTATAAACCCTAGCCCAATCACATCCATACCACTTCCCTACAACCATCATAACTCCCACCAACCCCCACCCACTGCAAAATCAAATTTTCCACCCAAAACCCCACCCGTGGCCGAGCTCTATCTCTCCCTCCATCTCCTTCTATTTTCTTCTTCTTCTACTCCATTCTTCTTTTTTCTTTATTTTTGCTCGAGGACGAGCAAAGTTTTAAATTTGGTGTTCGAAAAGCCTAGATTTTTTTCTTTCCATTACCATTCATGGCACCCAAAGTTAGAGAATCCTCTAGAAAGTGGAAAGAAAAGACAGTAGCTACCATCTCTGAATCTTGGGAGATGGAGAGATTCATCACCAAAGAAAAAAGTGATCCCTGAGGTCCCTTTCAAGCTCAAGAAGAATGAGTATCCGGAGGTCCTCTTTTACTTCCTTTCCTTTTATTATTTTTCTGTTTTATGTTATGTTGTATGTTCTCTTGTTCTTGTTGCATGATCATTTGCATTGATGTCTTAAAGTTGTAAACTATTCCATATATCTCTCACCTTACTTAAAAGAAAAAATTTATTTGAAAAGAATTGAGAGATACATGAATTTCAAGTTTAAAATAAGAATAGTTTAATTATGTTGATGTGGTGGCATTGCTTTTGTTTTCTAAATGTATGAGTAAACAGTGCATATTTGAAGTTAAAATTTTAGAATGTTGGCTCTTGAAAGAATAAGGAAAAAGGAAAAGTATTATTGATAATCTGAAAAATCCAAAAGTTGGTTCTTGAAGTAAGAAAAAATAGCAAAAAGCAAAAGAAAAAGCATGTTGCAAAAGAAAAAAAAATTTAATGCATGCAAAAAAGAAAGAAAAAATTGGGGAAAAAATAAATAAATAAATAAAGAGAAAAATCCATTACTTTCCAAAAATGCAGGAAAAGGAAGGCAGATTGAAAAAGCCAATAACCCTTTGAACCAAAAGGCAAGGGTAAAAGGATCCAAGGCTTTGAGCATCAATGGATAGGAGGGCCCAAAGGAATAAAATCCTGGCCTAAGCGGCTCAAACAAAGTTGTCCCTAACCATGTGCTTGTGGCGTAAAGGTGTCAAGTGAAAAGCTTGAGACTAAGCGGTTAAAGTCGTGATCGAAAGCAAAAAGAGTGTGCTTAAGAACTCTGGACACTTCTATCTGGGGATCCTAGCAAAGCTGAATCACAATCCGAAAGGGTTTACCCAGTTAAAGTGTTTGTGAAATTTATATATCCGGTGGTAATACTGGAAAACAAAGTGCAAGACTCTAAAAGCTGTGTTCAAGAATAAAAAAGAACTTAACTAGGAGAGTCAATAATATTATCTAGATTCTAAGTTCCTAAAGAAGCCAACACTTCTAAGTTTCAATGGATAGTGAGATGCCAAGACTATTCAGAAGTAAAAAGCTACTAAGCCCCGCTCATCTAATTGTAACTGAGCTTCATTAGAAACTCTAAACTTTATTGTATCTTAATTTTCTTTTCTATCCTATTGTGTTTTTAGTTGCTTAGGGACAAGCAACAGTTTACTAGGACATCCTCTAGTAAGCCATATGGCTTCTTCATTGTCTTGTCTACCATCTCTAATGAGATGTTTGCAGCTTGTACCTCAAGGATTCCCAGCTTCTCCATTACAGAGAGTGGCATGAGGTTCATGCTTGACCCTAGGTCACACAAAGCCTTCTCAAAGGTCATGGGCCCTATGGTGCAAGGAATCAGAAAGCATCCAAGATCTGGAAGCTTCTTAGGTAGCTTCTTGATAAACCACTATTTTATGGTTTATCTTGTGCTAATTTGAATGGTTTTTATCATCTTTTCACCCACTTATTCATATGATTCGCATGGTTTTACAATTCCTTTCTGGATTTATTCTATGATTGAAAACTTGCTTCCTAAAGCTTTAAATTGTGTATTTTAATTTCTCCTTTATACCATTCGATGTCGTGATCTGTGCGTTAAGTGTTTCAGGCTTTATAAGGCAGGAATGGCTTAGAGAATGGAGAGAAAGCTTGCAAAAATGGAAGGAGCACAAGAAGTAAAGGAGACAACCAGCGAGAAGTGACGCGCACACATGGCTCACGCGTGCACGCAAAACGGAGAAAATTACAGGGATGCGTACGCGTGCTTGACACGTACGCGTGGAAGCAGATTAGCACAACGACGCGAGCATGCGCCTGACGCGCACGCGTGGAAAGGGAATTCGGCCAGTGACGTGAACGCGTGGACGACGCGTACGCGTGGCATGCGCAATCTGCAGAAAATTTAGAAAACGCTGGGGGCGATTTCCGGCCATGTTTTGACCCAGTTTTTGGCCCAGAAATGCAGATTAAAGTCAAGGAACATGCAGAGACTCAACACGTTCTCATAATTCACAATTTTAGGTCTAGATGTAGTTTTTAGATAGAGAGGCTCTCTCCTCTCTCTTAGGATTTAGGATTAGGATTCCTCTTAAAGGATCTAGGATTTCTTCTTCTCAGTTTTCAGGTTAAATGTTCCTTTTATTTATTTTCTCAATTTGGTTTATGAATTCTTTATGTTTAGATTGATTTTCTATTTAATACAATTTGAGGTATTTTAGGTTTATGATTTTTAATTTAGCTTTTACATTCTTAGCTTGAATTGATTAATTGGAGGCATTTGAGTTATCAAAAGCCTTGTGATTGATAATTGTTATCTTTGCTGATTGATTTGTATTCCAATAACTCTAGTCTTTTCCTAGAAATTGACTAGGACCCGAGGAATCAAATTGATTCATCCATTTAACTTACCTTCATAGTTAGAGGTTAACAAAGTGGGAGCAAAATCCAATTCACATCACAATTGATAAGGATAACTAGGATATGACGTCAAGTTCTCATATCTTGCTAAGAACTTTATTAGTTATTATTTTATTTTCCTTGCAATTTTCTCTTCCTATTTCTCAACCCAAAACCCCAATTTACAGGACTCATAACCAATAATAAGAACACCTCCCTGCAATTCCTTGAGAGACGACCCGAGGTTTAAATACTTCGGTTATCAATTTTAAAGGGGTTTGTTACTTGTGACAACCAAAACTTTTGTATGAAAGGACTCTTGTTGGTTTAGAAACTATACTTGCAACGAAGATTTATCTGTGAATTTCTAGACCACGCAAAAGTTCTATCGTCAAAATGGCGCCGTTGCCGGGGAATTGCAACTGTGTGCCTTATTATTGGTTATTGTAAATATTTTATTTTGCTTGTTTATTTGATTTTATTTTTGTTTTTAATTTTTATTAGTTGCTATGAGTTCTCACCCCCATCGCTTTGAGTTTGGTTCTAATAATGTTGAAAGAAATAGAAGCTATAACAGGAACATGCATCAAGGTCAAAACAATCAGAGATGGACGGAGCCACGAGGATTTGATCAACCCTTTAGGCAACAACACCTTCCAAACTACCTTGGACAACGACCATTTAACAATGCATGTCGAGACAATAGTTATGGTGGACCCCCTTGTAATTACCGACAAGCCCCACCATATGACTATGAACCACCTCCTCAACACAGATTTGAACCACCATACTCACAAGCCCCCTACTACCAAACACCATCACATGATTCTAACCTTTATCCACCATATCAACCACCCTATGATCCATATGAGCCATACATAGATCCACCCCAATTCCAACCCAATTACTCCCAAGAACCACCACCTCCATATCCATCAATCCAAGAGCATTATGATCCAACTTATGATATCCGAGCAGAACAAGAGTCAAGGGATCGTCTCAAGGAAACAATGGATCAATTTCAAGCAACCCTGCGTCAATTGGACCGAGCGATAGGCCGAACAGCACCCGAAGCTTTCATGGATAAAGAATCTCAACTTGAGAACACGGAATTAAAGTGTGCTGTGCAACAAGTAGAAAAGATGGAGAGTGATGAACCACCACATTCTTATAATGAACCACCCTCTTATCATGAACCTTTCCTCCCAAATAATGAGCCCTCACATCCACCTCAACCTTCAATGCATGATACTATTGGTGTTCTTCTTCAAGGGCAAAGATAGATGAAACGGGGAGTACTAAAATTCACGACTACCTTTACTGAGGTAATAAATCGATTAGCTTCCCAACATCTGAGCACTCAAAGTACTCCCATGGCTACATGTCGAGAATCAAAAGAAGAGCGTAGAATGAAGGAAACACTGGAAACTCTGGTGGACAATGAGGAACATGGCTTTGTATTGGAACAAGTGGAGGAAGCCATAACAGTTGCAGAGGAAGAAGTGGTTGAAGATTTAGGAGATGCTGAACCTCCATCGGAATCTAAGATTGTAGAGTACCCCTCCAATAAGATTGAAATTGATGTCAAGAAGGCCAGTGCACAACCTCCATGGCATATTCCTTATGAAGACTTAGATGGGATAGATCAAGAAGTAAGCTCCCTTAGTGATAAGAATCATGCATCAAGTCCTCATAGTGATAAATCTACATCCGCAAACGCACTCCTTGAGTATGAAGACTCTTCTTTGATTGAGTCTGCAAATGATGTGGAAGTAGAAGCCCTTCGAAAAGGATGGACGGGAGTTGAGTACGCTTTGTCAAGAACGTTGGAGACTTCTCCACTTAGGTTGTCATCTACTCCTTCACTTGAGTGGGTAAAACTTATCTCTGTTTGTCTTCCTATCCCACTTGAGTACGGTATTCTTGAAACGGACGGCCAACTTAGGAACCTTTGTGGCATTAAGCGTAAGAGAAGAATGTTTAGTGATTGGAGTTGCAAATCAAGGCTTATCAAAGTTGATACTTCAAGAAAAAGATGTAAGGACTCAACTAGTGATAATTTGGTTAGATCTAAAAGAAGAGTTTGGTACTCCATAGAGAATTCAGAGTTTTTGTCACCCAGATGGAACCATGATGATCAACTTGAAGACGGGTGCAGAAACAAGATTTGGGATCCAGGCATATATGAGGATCAAATTTGGGAGCACAAAACTTGTGACAAACTCCATCAAAGCTTGAGAAATTTACTTGGTATTGATAGAGCTTATTGGAAGTCCAAGCATTGGTGGAAGTTTCAGGATGAGTTCAAGTACAAGCCACCATGACAAGGAGCTCACCAAATGTCCAACTTAAGGACTTTAACTAAAAGTGCTAGGTGGGAGACAACCCACCATGGTATGATCGTTCCTTTTTAATTTTAATTTTATTTCGTTTTGTTTGTTTTAAAGTTTTGTTTTATTCTTTTGAACCTGAAATTATTCATAACCTCCATATCAGCATTTGCATTCTGCATTCTACATATTGCATACTGCATAAAAAAAAAAAAAGCACGCACGCGACGCGGCAGCGTCGCTGACGCGTCCGCGTCACAGGTGCGTTAGGAAGAAAAGCAAATTGGACAGAAAGTCACGCGAAAGCGTGGCTGGAGGCGTGCCTTAGGCACAAACATGCCCACGCATCCGCATCAACCACGCGTCTGCGTCATTTGCGAAATAGCCTCCCCACGCGTCCGCGTCACCCACGCGAATGCGTTGCCCTGTCAAATCAACGTAAAGAGATGTATGACAGAGAGTTATGATGGAATGGGGCTGGTACTGTGCTAGAGGCACAAAATCACCCCACGTGTACGCGTCTTTGATGCGTGCGCGTCATTTCGCTTTTAGACCACCCACGCGTACGCGTCGCATGGCGAAAACAGATCTCACGCGCACGCGTGCCTTGCGCGTGTGCGTCACATCCCGATTTTACACTCCCTTCTCCTTTCTTCCGTCATTCTCTTTATTGCATTTAATTACTTTTCTTTCTTCAACAATTTTTCTCTTTCATACTTAGTTATTTATGGTTTCTTTCTTCTCTTTTTCTCCGTGCATTATTTTATATTGGTGTTGGAGATTTATTTGGGTCATATATTATTATACTTGAGCTTTTGGATATCATCAAGAGTGCTTTGACAATTAATATTAACTTTTAGGTTGCATGCATGTTCAGATTTAATATTTTCCCTAACATATTTTACATGCATACCAAGTATTTGTGAAAAAAGCCCGTATGACATTGTGCATTTTTAATTACCCTATTCTTCTACTCCACTGCCTGTTTTTCCCAAAACCCTTGCAACTCTTTTTATTCATTGAAATTAATTGTCAATACAAACTTTATTAGTTTGTTACGAGTTATAATACATTTTTATTGATGCTTGATCTGTGCTACTCATGCACTTGCCAGCATGCTAATCAACATCTTGTATCTACTTACCATAATATGCCCTTGCTATATTTCCATTGATGAACTGATCACATGTAGTCGCGACCATGTGTTCACGACATCCTTCTTTACCTTGGCATTAATTATCACTTGTACTGTCCTTCTCCTTGCTTTAACCCTTGATTTTACATGTTACCTTCCTTTTCCCTCTTCAGGATGGCTACCAAGAAGGGTAAAAAGAAAGCTACTCCCAAATCACCGGCAAGGAAAGGAACAAAAAGAGCATTAGTTGTGGAGCCACCCGTCCACTTGTACATCTTAGCATACACCGAGAACGGTGCAATCTTTAAGTGTGGAGAGGTCGATACCGATCTCCATGGATTAGTTATTCTCTTCTCAACACCAATGTCTTATTTTCTTTATTAGTTCATTGTTGCATTGCATAATAGATTGCATGTGTAGTTGATTGTTTGCATTTACGTACTACTTGGTTAAAAAATAATAAGTCTTTCTAGGACCCTATTTTTGAAAAAAAAATTTCACTAATTTAAAATCAAAATTTTTGTATTAAACTTGTTTGAAGTTGTATTTGGAACATGGTTTTTGAGCCAAAGACCATACAACCCGTGAGATTTTGAGCTTATTTATATGCTTACATTATTTAACCATAAATTTTTATTATTGTGTGTTTTCTTCTCTATGATTACAATCTTTGCTTTGTTCCATTCTATATGTCTATTATTTAGTGTATTTACATGCTTGCATATGATTGAGGCCATTATTTGTTATTAGCTCACTTATCCCAAATAAGCCTACCTTTTACATCACCCTTGTTAGCCACTTTGAGCCTTTTTATCCCCATTTATTCTGTTCTATAACCACATCACTAGCCTTAAGCAGAAAAATAATTAAATATACCAATTGAATCTTTGGTTAGCTTAAGATAGAAATTGTGTGTTAATTAAGTATGGGAAGATTGTGGGAACAAGGGTTAATAAGGGAATGTGTCATGATAAAATAATGGAAATTTGGGTACCTACTCATGTGAAACTATAAAAAAATTAAAAATCTATGTGCATTGATAAGCTATGTTTATTTTCATGCTAAAATAAATAAATAAATATTCAATAAATATTTAAATAAATAAAGGGAATAAAATTACCCCAATGTTAAGCTTTAATAGAAAGATCAATGCACATGTGATAAAAGTAAAGAAATATCAAAAATTTGGTACATGAGTATGTGGTACAAAAGTGGGAATTATGGGTAGCTAGGTATGATTTTAGAATTACATAGAGTATATGTGTGTGTTAGGTGAAAGCTTAGGTTAGTCAAAGATTCATATTATAGCTCACTTGGCCATACATATATCCTCACCCTTACCTTAGCCCCATTACAACCTTGAAAAGACCTCATGATATTTGTATTAATATACTAGATATTTGTTGATTGGTTAGATGAAGAACAAAGTTTAGAAAGCATGATTAGGGAAGAGTAGAGTGATTGACCCTAGACACTTGAGAACTAAAGTGATATATACTACCAGTGAGGGTTCAATGCTTGATTTTATGTTCCCTGCTTTCATGAGCTCTCTTCTTACAAGTTTACTTGCTTTTTATTGTACGATTTAAATTAGTGGAAATTGGTTTGTATTTGTTTTGCAAAACTTGTTTGCTTTTAACCAAGTAGGTAGAATCATTTTAGCATATAGTTGCATTTATATTTAGGTTGCATTTCATGAGTCTTACTGTCCCTTATTAATTCTCTTTGTCTCCTTAAGCTTAGCATGAGGACATGCTAATGTTTAAGTGTGGGGAGGTTGATAAACCACTATTTTATGGTTTATCTTGTGCTAATTTGAATGGTTTTTATCAGCTTTTCACCCACTTATTCATATGATTCGCATGGTTTTACAATTCCTTCCTGGATTTATTCTATGATTGAAAACTTGCTTCCTAAAGCTTTAAATTGTGTATTTTAATTTCTCCTTTATACCATTCGATATCGTGATCTGTGCGTTAAGTGTTTCAGGCTTTATAAGGTAGGAATGGCTTAGAGAATAGACAGGAAGCTTGCAAAAATGGAAGGAGCACAAGAAGTAAAGGAGACAACCAGCGAGAAGTGACGCACACGCATGGCTCACGTGTGCGCGCAAAACGGAGAAAATCACAGTGACGCATATGCGTGCTTGACGCGTATGCGTGGAAGCAGATCAGCATAACGACGCGAGCGCGCGCCTGACGCGCACTCGTGGAAAAGGAATTCGGCCAGTGACGCGAACGCGTGGACGACACGTACGCGTGGCATGTGCGATCTGCAGAAAATTCAGAAAATGCTGGGGGCGATTTTGGGCCACGTTTTGACCCAGTTTTTGGCCCAGAAACGCAAAATAAAGTCAAGGAACATGCAGAGACTCAACACATTCTCATAATTCACAATTCTAGGTCTAGATGTAGTTTTTAGAGAGAGAGGCTCTCTCCTCTCTCTTAGGATTTAGGATTAGGATTCCTCTTAAAGGATCTAGGATTTCTTCTTCTCAATTTTCAGGTTCAATGTTCCTTTTATTTATTTTCTCAATTTGGTTTATGAATTCTTTATGTTTAGATTGATTTTCTATTTAATACAATTTGAGATATTTCAGGTTTATGATTTTTAATTTAGCTTTTACATTCTTAGCTTGAATTGATTAATTGGAGGCATTTGAGTTATCAAACTCCTTGTGATTGATAATTGTTATCTTTGCTGATTGATTTGTATTCCAATAACTCTAGTCTTTTCCTAGGAATTGACTAGGACCTAAGGAATCAAATTAATTCATCCATTTAACTTACCTTCATAGTTAGAGGTTAACAAAGTGGGAGCAAAATCCAATTCTCATCACAATTGATAAGGATAACTAGGATAGGACGTCAAGTTCTCATATCTTGCTAAGAACTTTATTAGTTATTATTTTATTTTCCTTGCAATTTTCTCTTCCTATTTCTCAACCCAAAACCCCAATTTACAGGACTCATAACCAATAATAAGAACACCTCCCTGCAATTCCTTGAGAGACGACCCGAGGTTTAAATACTTCGGTTATCAATTTTAAAGGGGTTTGTTACTTGTGACAACCAAAACTTTTGTATGAAAGGACTCTTGTTGGTTTAGAAACTATACTTGCATACGCACACCCCTGTTTTCTCCTACTTTACTTCTTTTTTCCTCCTTTCTCTACTTCTTCTCTTTCTTTCTCTTCCACCCCTCTCTTCTCTTACTTTAGCCCTCTTCTCCACTTGTTCCACTTTGTTTTATTTGCATTTCATTTTTTATTTTGGTATTTATATTGATCTTAGTTTAGTTGTTTGTTAATTAAATAAGTTGCAAGTGTTTGCTTAATATTGATTCGGTTGCTTGATTGAATTTTATCCATGCACTTATACTTTGCCTTAAGTTACTAACACCTAATTGGATTTGCACATTTACATGTTGCATATTAGATGAAATTTTTATAAGTGCATAATGAATTTAGTGAATTGAGTTGAACTACTTACTCATCACGGTTCATAAGTGAATATAATCACATAACAAGACACTTGTTCCTTGTTAATGCATTGCATTTTTTTAGTTGACTAGACTTGATTCTTATCAAGACTCACTTTTTGAAACAAGTACCTTATACATGTGATTATTTCATTATTCCTAAAAATGAATAAGTAGTCTCTTTTCATCATTGAATTGGTTATTGTTAATTGTGCCATTTTCTATCAATTTTGCACTTTCACCTGCACAATTTCAATATCCAAATATCTCAAATACTCAATTCACTTTAGTTGTGGTCACCTAGGTTTATTTGTGCCTTGTCTCATGCTTATTCTCTATTTGCAACCTAGGCCACTTAATTGAGGATACATGCTATTTCTTTTGCTTTTGTGGTTATTGTTTTAACTGACCAATGTTTCCGGCCACGTATTCACACGAACCCAAGTAGACACGGGCGTTTGTTAAGCACATGGTCCTAGTATGATGAACAGAGCTGATTGTCACTGATCATCATATTCACCATGTTGAAGAATGAGTATACATCTTAGAAATAAATCAAACACGGATCGAAGAAGAAACAGTAATACTTTTATTAATTCATAGGACTCAGCAGGGCTCCTCCCCTCAACCTAGGAGGTTTAGAAACTCATAATAAAAGGAAAATACAATGTAAAATAAAAGTCTCGAATAACATAAATCTAATCCCTTAAATACTAAACAAATGACTAGTAAGGGTAAATCAGTCTTTTTATTGCTAAAATCTACTTCTGGGGCCCAGTTGGTGAGTGTTTGGGCTGAGCTTTAATGAGATCCACGCGCTAAGAGGCCTCTAGGGTGTTGAACACTAGCTAGAAGGTCTTCTCTAGGCGTTTAGATGCTGGGCTCTGCCCTTTGGGCGCTGGACGCCTGGAAGGGGGCAGGAGGCTGGTGTTAGACGCCAGTTTTGGGCCTTCTAATCTGAAGCAAAGTATGAGCTATTATATATTGTTGGAAAGCTCTGGAAATCAGATTTCCATATCCATTGAGAACGCTTTATTTAGATCTTTATAGCTCCAGAAAAGCTCTTCCGAGTGCAAGGAGGTCAGATCCAAACAGCATCTACAGTGCTTTCTCTGTCTCTGAATCAGATTTTCGCTCCAGCTCCTCAATTTCAGCCAGAAATTACCTGAAATTGTACAAAAACACAAAAACTCAAAGTAGAATCCAAAAATGTGAATTTAACACTAAAACCTATAAAAACTTAATAAAAACTAAACAAAAGATGATAAAAACTATATGAAAATGATGCCAAAAAGCGTATAAAATATCTGCTCATCATTAAGCTTCCAAATTAACGGAGGCTACCAAACACGAGACCCTCTGCTACAATAATACCTAGCCAAAGTGAAAGAACTGATGCTTGAGTTTGATAGAGTAACCGTCCAACATATTCCCAGGGAACGGAATGCATGGGCCAAATTATTCTCAAAGCTAGCAAGCACCAAACCAGTCCTGGAAAACCGATCACTAATTCAGGAGGTTATCAAGTCACCGTCTGTCTCAATCACGACCTCGTTCAACCTCCCCATCATCGGCCGACGCTCTTGGACCTTCTCGATCCTCCAATTCCTCAGAAATGGGACCCTACCTATGGATCCTAAGGAAGAAAAATGCTTAAAGTGGGAAGCAGCAAAGTACACTACGATAGTAGGGAAACTTTACAGGTGCAGATTATCATAGCCCCACTTCAAATGCGTGGAACTGGGAGACATGGACTACATACTTCACAAAATCCACGAAAGATGTTGTAGCCATCATGTAGGGGGAAAAACCCTAGCCCAAAAGGTTATCTGGGCAGGGTATTTCTGGACCTGCATCATAAAAGATTCCTTCCAACTAGTAAAAAACTATAACAAGTGCCAAATTCACACCGACCTCCACCAGGTCGCCCCCCACCAACTTAGCAGCATAACAACTAATTAGCCTTTCGGAACCTGGGGAATCGACCTCGTTGGACCCTTCCCCATGGCTCCCGGGCAGCTCTGATACCTCATCATCGCCATTGACTACTACACTAAGTAGATCGAGGCCAAGGCCTTAGCCTCCATCATGGCCACCCAGTGTCAGAAGTTTTCTAGAGACAAGTTATAACCCGATTTGGAATTCTCGAGATCGTAATCTCGAATATCGGGACCCAATTTCTGGACAAACAGTTTAGAAAATACTTGGAAAGACTCGGCATCTCCCAGCGGTTCAGTTTGATAGAGCATCCACAAACAAACAGAGAAGTAGAATTGACCAACAAGAAAATAGTAAAAGGCCTCAAGAAGAGGCTCGGCGAGGCCAAAAGACTATGGATTGAGGTGATCCAAGTAATACCTCAGGTGAGTGAGGGTCAATTCCACGAGGATTGTCGGATCGAGCAAGCAATAGTTATCCTGTTGGACATAGTCAGGCAGACAGTAAAAGATGGTTGTTGGTGAAAATGCATAAAACAAGATAATAAAGAAAGCAGTAAAGAATTGGTGTAAAATCAATATAAGAAAACAGTTAACGTCTCGGAGATGTTTATCTTTCCAGATTAAAACTTCTTACTAACTATTTTAACAATGAATAATTCATTCTATGGAAAACTGTAAGTGATTAAACCCTAATTCCTTAGCAATTTAATCTCCTCTGATCCTCTTCAAATGCCATGGCCAGTGGTCATTCAATTCGAATTGGAGGGTGAAGTTCAGAAAACTAGTTTATACCACAAAGGCCCTAATCACCCCAGATTCTGGCTGAACAGATGTTCCATGTCCCCCAACGAGTTGTGGATTAGCCGTCAAAGAGGTGTGTTCTCAAGCTGTAGTTCAGGTGACCTAGGTCAGAGTTTCATCGGAACTCATGTAGAAAAAGGGTCATACTTCCGTACCATCCAGTTTCATTAGATTAAGAACGAGACACACCTTAGAATTGAATCAAACGTATATTAAAATAGAAAAGTAATAGTACTAATCCATAGAAATAAACAGAGCTCATAACCTTAACCAAGAGGTTTAGTTGCTCATAACTTACAGAGGAAAAATGCAGAAGTGAGGAGTCTCCCTCCCAGAGGAGAGATTGAATGTGTCCCCTGGGGAGGAAGGCAGTCCCCTATTTATAGTAAAAACCTCTAAAACTAAACCTAGAATTCAAAATCAAAACAAAATCAAATCTAGATCAAATCAAATCTTTTGATTTGAAACTAAAATAAAATATTGAATTCTAAACCTCAAAGATATTGTTTGAAATTAAAAATTACAAAAAGAAAATAAAATAGGCTAAAAGGTGCTAAATCCACTTGAGAGGCCTAAAGAGGAGTGATTCGGGCTGCTAGGGGCGTTTTACTTCAACAATGGGCGTTAAATGCCCAAAGGGGAGTGTGACGATGCTAATTATGGCCCCCTGCTGGCGTTCAGTGCCAAAATGGGTGTTCAGCACTGAGAGTGGGTAGTTCTGGCGTTCCGATGGGTGTTCAGCGCTGGTTCTGTCCCTCTTCGGTGCTAAACGCCAGGCTCAGTGTTTAGCACCAGCTTTGGCAGTGATTTCGGAAGAAAAGTATAGAATATTATATATCATTGGAAAGCTCTAGAAGTTGGATTTCTAAAGCCATTAAGACCGCGTCAATTGGACCTTTGTAGCTCAAGTTATGCTCGTTGAAATGTAAGGAGATCAGGGTTGACAGCATCTACTATCCTTTCTTCGTTGTTGCACAAAACTTTGCCAAATTTGCCCGAAATTCACCTGAAATCATAAAAACACTATAAACACTCAAAGTAGCATCCAAAGAGGATTTTTAAACTAAAATATAATAAAACTTAATAAAATCTAACTAAAAACAACTAGAAAATACTAGGAAAAAGGGTATAAGATGCTCACGCATCAAGGAACTTGGATCCGTCATCTGGTCGTACCGGACCTCCCCTCAAACTTCGATAGAAGAGACACCTTTTGGCAAACATATGGTCTGGAGGCCATCATCCTGGTAGAAGTAGGGGACCCCAGCCCACAGAGAACCATGGGAAGAAATGACAAAGAAGCAGAACGGGACCTCGCAGACGAGGTCAGGAGTATAGCACACCTACGGGAGCTAGCCCTAAAATAGAGAGTAAGCCTAAGATACAATCGCAGCATGGTACGAGGGGACATTGAACCAGGATACCTCGTCTTACAATGAAATGACAATGGTCTCCCCACTCCTAGTGAACGAAAGCTCACACCCAACTGGGAGGGCCCTGATGAGCGGATAATCTATACGCTTTTTGGCATTCTTTTTAGCATATTTTAGTTACTTTTTATTATATTTTTATTAGTTTTTAAATAAAAATCACATTTTTGGACTTTACTATGAGTTTGTGTGTTTTTCTGTGATTTCAGGTATTTTCTGGCTGAAATTGAGGGACTTGAGCAAAAACCTAATTCAGAGGCTGAAAAAGGACTGCAGATGTTGTTGGATTCTGACCTCCCTGCACTCAAAGTAGATTTTCTGGAGCTACAGAAGCCCAATTGGCGCGCTCTCAATTGCTTTGAAAGGTAGACATCCTGGGCTTTCCAGCAATATATAATAATCCATACTTTGCCCGAGATTTGATGGCCCAAACCGGCGTTCCAAGTTAGCATAAAAATTCTGGCGTCAAAACGCCAGAACTGGCATAAAAGCTAGAGTTAAACGCCCAAAGTGGCACAAAAGCTGGCGTTTAACTCCAAGAAAAGTCTCTACATGTGAAAGCTTCAATACTCAGCCCAAGCACACACCAAGTGGGCCCGGAAGAAGATTTCTGCATTAATTACTTATTTCTGTAACCTTAGGCTACTAGTTCTCTATAAATAGGACCTTTTACTATTGTATTTTCATCTTGGTTCTTCTGGTTACCCCTCTGGGGCCGAAGCCAATGAACACCATTATCACTTTTGTATTTTCAACGGTGGAGTTTTTACACCCCATAGATTAAGGTGAGGAGCTCTGCTGTTCCTCATGAATTAATGCAAAGTACTATTATTTTTCTATTCAACTCAAGCCTATTTCTTCTCTAAGATATACACTCGTTCTTCAACTTGATGAATGTGATGATCCGTGACACTCATCACCATTCTCACCTATGAACGCGTGCCTGACAACCACTTCCGTTCTACATACAAACAAGCTTGAATGTGTATCTCTTGGGTTTCTAATCTAAGACTGGAACCTTCGTGGTATAGGCTAGAACTATTGGCGGCCATTCCTGAGATCCGAAAAGTCTAAACCTTGTCTGTGGTATTCCGAGTAGGATCTGGGAAGGGATGACTGTGACGAGCTTCAAACTCGTGAGTGTTGGGCGTAGTGACACACGCAAAAGGATCAATGGATCCTATTCCAACATGATCGAGAACCGACAGATGATTAGTCGTGCGGTGACAGCGCATTTGGACCATTTTCACTGAGAGGACGGGAGGTAGCCATTGACAACGGTGAAACCCAACATAAAGCTTGCCATGGAAAGTAGTATGAATGATTTTATGGAAGTAATAGGAAAGCAGAGATTCAAAAGGGGCAAAGCATCTCCATACGCTTATTTGAAATTCTCACCAATGAATTACATAAGTATCTCTATTGTGTGTACCAAGTTGTTGGTGCCATTGATGATCACAATTTCGGGCACCAAGTTTTTGGCGCCGTTGCCGGGGAACAAACAATCCCCGCGCAACCAAGTTTTTGGCGCCGTTGCCGGGGATTGTTCGAGTTTGGACAACTGATGGTTCATCTTGTTGCTCAGATTAGGTAATTTTATTTTATGTTTAAGCTTTTTACTTTTTATTTTCGGAAAAAAAAGAAAAAAAATAATATTTCTATTCTATTCTTCAGAGTTTTTAAGAATGAATTCTAGAGTTTCATGATGATTTGTTGAAGTCTGGCTGGTTGTGAAACCATGTCTAAACTTTTGGACCGAGGTTTCAACTTATCATCACAAGAGCTTGTTGATTTCTATCAATTTTGCTATTGAAAGTAATGATCTACTAAAGCTTGGCTGGCCATTGGCCATGTCTAGTGTTTTAGACTGAAGCTTTCATTGAAGGCTTGGCTAGCTAGTAAGCCATGTCTAATTCCTGGACCGGAGTTTTAGACTAACATTGCATGATTCCGGAAATTCTCATTAAAAACTTGAATTCCTTACTTTCTCTTCTTCCAATTAATTTTCAAAAAAAAAATTTTACAAAAAAAATTTAATAAAATCATAAAAAACCAAAAATTTTGTGTTTCTTATTTGAGTCTAGTGTCAATTTTTAAGTTTGGTGTCCTGCATGTTTTATTTATTTCCTCGCATTTTTCGAATATAGGCATTATGTTCTTCATTAATCTTCAAGTTATTCTTGATGATTTCCTTGCTCTGATCTTTAAATTCTCTTGTTTTGTGTGTTTTGTTGTTTCTCATATGCATTCTCAATTTGTTAGTGTCTCTAATATGAAAATTTCTAAGTTTGGTGTCTTGCATGCATTGTTTGTTTGATCTTAGTTTTCATGATTAGTTGCATTTTGATTATTTTTCATCATTAAAAATTCAAAAAAAAATTCAAAATTATGTCTTTTCAAGTCAATAACACAGAGAATTGAAGATTCAGAACATGCAACAGAGGAATTACACAGAAAAAGCTGGGCGTTGAAAACGCCCAGTGAGGAAGGAAAACTGGCGTTTAAACGCCAGCCAGGGTACCTGGCTGGGCGTTAAACGCCCAAAAGGGTAGTATTTTGGGCGTTAAACGCCAGAATGGATACCATTTTGGGCGTTTAACGCCAGGATGGCACAGGAGGGAAGATTTTGTTTTTAATTCAAATCTTTTTCAAATTTTCATAATTTTTCAAAATCAAATCTTTTTCAAATCATATCTTTTCAATCATATCTTTTCAAAATCAAATTCTTTCCATTTTTTTGTATTTTCTAAAATCTTTGCTACAATTAATGATTTAATTCAAAATTTTCAAGTTGTTACTTACCTATTAAGAAAGGATCAAATTTTAAATTCTAGAATCATGTCTTTTAATTTCGTGTTAGTCAAGTAATCAACTTTAATTTTAAAATTTCTTTTTTAAATTGATTTTCAATCATATCCTCTCAATCACATCTTTTTCAAAATAATTTTCAATCATATCTTTTTTTTGTTTCTGATTTCAAATTTTTTTAAAAATCACTTAATTACTTTCTCAATTTTAATTTTCGAAAATCATTTATCAAATTTTCAAAATTTCTTTTAATTATTTCAAAATCTTTCAAAATTTATTTTCGAAAATTCTTTTTCCCCCTTCTCACCTTCTTCTATTTAAGGGACTAGCACTCTTCCTCAATGTGCAATTCGGACTCCCTCTCTCTATAAGTTCGAATTCTCTCCTTTCTACCTCCTCCTTCTATTCTTCTTTTCCTCTGACATCTCAAGGAATCTCTATACTGTGACATAGAGGATTCCATACTTTTTTCTCCTCTCTTTCATATGAGCAGGAGCAAGGACAAAGGCATTCTTGTTGAAGCTGATCCTGAACCTGAAAGGACCTTGAAGAGAAAGCTAATAGAAGCTAAAGCACAACTCTCTGTAGAGGACCTAACAGAAATTTTCAAACAAAAAGAAGTCATGGCAGCCGAAAATAACAACAATGCCAACAATGCAAGGAAGGTGCTTGGTGACTTTACTGCACCTACTCCCAACTTATATGGGAGAAGCATCTCTATCCCTGCTATTGGAGCAAACAACTTTGAGCTTAAGCCTCAATTAGTTTCTCTGATGCAACAGAATTGCAAATTTCATGGACTTCCATTGGAAGATCCTCATCAGGTCTTGGCTGAATTCTTGCAAATCTGTGACACTGTCAAGACCAATGGGGTTGATCCCAAGGTCTACAGGCTTATGCTTTTTCCCTTTGCTGTAAGAGACAGAGCTAGAACATGGTTGGATTCACAACCTAAGGAAAGCCTGAACTCTTGGGAAAAGCTGGTTAGTGCTTTTCTTGCCAAATTCTTCCCACCTCAAAAATTGAGTAAGCTTAGAGTAGAAGTCCAGACCTTCAGACAGAAGGAAGGTGAATCCCTCTATGAAGCTTGGGAAAGATACAAGCAATTGATCAGAAGGTGTCCTTCTGACATGCTTTCTGAATGGAGCATCATAGGTATCTTCTATGATTGTCTGTCTGAACTGTCCAAGATGTCATTGGACAGCTCTACTGGAGGATCTCTTCATCTGAAGAAGACGCCTGCAGAAGCTCGTGAACTCATTGAAATAGTTGAAAATAACCAATTCATGTACACTTCTGAAAGGAATCCTGTGAATAATGGAACAAATCAGAAGAAAGGAGTTCTTGAGATTGATACTCTAAATGCCATATTGGCTCAGAACAAAATATTTACTCAGCAAGTCAATATGATTTCTCAGAGTCTGTCTGAAATGCAAGCAGCAACAGGCAGTACCAAAGAAGCTTCATCTGAAGAAGAAGCTTATGATCCTGAGAACCCAGCAATGGAAGAGGTGAATTACATGGGAGAACCCTATAGAAACACCTATAATCCTTCATGGAAAAATCATCCAAATCTCTCATGGAAGGACCAACAGAGGCCTCAACAAGGCTTCAACAACAGTAATGGTGGAAGAAATAGGTTTAGCAATAGCAAGCCTTTTTCATCATCTTCTTAGCAACAAATAGAGAATTCTAAGCAGAGCCAATCTGAATTAGCATCCATAATCTCTGATCTATCTAAAACCACTCAAAGTTTCATGACTGAAACAAGGTCCTCCATTAGAAATTTAGAGGCACAAGTGGGTCAGCTGAGTAAGAGGATTACTGAACTCCCTCCTCGTACTCTCCCAAGCAATACAGAAGAGAACCCAAAGAGAGAATGCAAGGCCATAAACACGTCCCACATGGCTGAATGCATAGAGGAGGGAAAGGCAGTGATTTCCACTGAAGAAGACCTCAATGGACGTCCACTGGCCTCCAAGGAGTTCCCTAATGAGGAACCATGGGAATCTGAGGCTCATACAGAGACCATAGAGATTCCATTGAATTTCCTCCTGCCATTCATGAGCTCTGATGAGTATTCTTCCTCTGAAGAGGATGAAGATGTTACTGAAGAGCAAGTTGCTAAGTACCTTGCAGCAATCATGAAGCTAAATACCAAGTTATTTGGTAATGAGACTTGGGAGGATGAACCCTCCTTGCTCACCAAAGAACTGGATGACTTGACTAGGCAGAGCTTACCTCAGAAGAGACAGGATCCTGAAAAGTTCTCAATACCTTGTACCATAGGCACCATGACCTTTGAGAAGGCTCTGTGTGACCTGGGGTCAAGTATAAACCTCATGCCACTCTCTGTGATGGAGAAGCTAGAGATCCTTGAGGTACAAGCTGCAAGAATCTCACAAGAGATGGCAGATAATTCAAGGAAACAGGTTTATGGAATTGAAGAGGATGTCTTGGTAAAGGTTGAAGGCCACTACATCCCTGCTGATTTTATAATCCTAGACATTGGGAAGTGTATGGATGAATCCATCATCCTTGGCAGACCCTTCCTAGCCACAGCAAAAGCTGTGATTGATGTTGACAGAAGAGAATTGGTCCTTCAAGTGAATGAGGACTCGCTTGTGTTTAAAGCTCAAGGATCTCCCTCTGTAGACATGGAGAAGAAGCATGAAAAGCTTCTCTCAATGCAAAGTCTAATAGAGCCCCCACATTCAAACCCTAAGTTTGGTGTTGGGAGGTCATGATCATACTCTGAGTATCTGTGAGGCTCCATGAGAGTCCACTCTCAAGCTATTGACATTAAAGAAGCGCTTGTTAGGAGGCAACCCAATTTTATTATATCTATTTCTTTTCCATTGTTATTTTATGTTTTCTGTAGGTTGATGATCATGTGAAGTCACAAAAATAACTAAAAAAGCAAAAACAAAATGAAAAACAGTATTAAAAATAGCACACCATGGAAGAGAAGCTTACTGGCGTTTAAACGCCAGTAAGGGTAGCAGAATGAGCGTTAAACGCCCAGTCTGGCACCATTCTGGGCGTTTAACGCCAGAAATGGGCACCAAATTGGCGTTTAACACCAGAAAGGGGCACAAAGCTAGCGTTTAATGCCAAAAAGGGGCACAGAACTGGCGTTTAACGCCAGAAATGGGCAGAAACCTGGCGTTTAACGCCAGGCTTGGCAATCAAGGGGGCGTTTACACGCCAACATGGTGCAGGGATGAGAAATCCTTGACACCACAGGATCTGTGGACCCCACAGGATCCCCACCTACCTTATCTCTCTCTCTCTCTTCTTCACACCTTCCCCAAATACCCTTCACCAATCACCTCAATACCTCTTCCCCAAAAATCCCTCACCTATCAAATCCTACCCTCTTCTCCATAATCTCTTCACCAATCCCAATCCATCCATCCTAAAACCCCACCTACCTCACCATTCAAATTCAAACCACTTTCCCTCCCAAACCCACCCATACATGGCCGAACCCTACCCCTTTCTCCACTCCTATATAAACCCGTCTTCACTCCTTCATTTTCACACAACATAACTACTACTTCTCCCCCTTGGCCGAACCACAAAACCCCCTCCATCTCCTCTATTTCTTCTTTTTTCTACTCTCTTCTTTCTTCTTTTGCTCGAGGACAAGCAAACTTTCTAAGTTTGGTGTGGTAAAAGCGTTGCTTTTTGTTTTTCCATAACCAATTATGGCACCTAAGGCCAGAGAAACCTCTAGAAAGAGGAAAGGGAAGGCAAAAGCTTCCACCTCCGAGTCATGGGAGATGGAGAGATCCATCTCAAGGGTGCATCAAGACCACTTTTATGAAGTTGTGGCCAAGAAGAAGGTGATCCCCGAGGTCCCTTTCAAACTCAAAAAGGGTGAATATCCAGAGATCCGACATGAGATTCGAAGAAGAGGTTGGGAAATTCTCACCAACCCCATTCAACAAGTCGGAATCTTAATGGTTCAAGAGTTTTATGCCAATGCATAGATCACCAAGAACCATGATCAAATTGTGAACCCGGACCCAAAGAATTGGCTTACAATGGTCCGGGGGAAATGCTTAGATTTTAGTCCGGAAAATATAAGGTTGGCATTCAACTTGCCCATGATGCAAGGAGATGCACGCCCTACACTAGAAAGGTCAACTTTGATCAAAGGTTGGACTAAGTCCTCATACATATTTGTGAAGAGGGCGCTCAATGGAAGAGAGATTCAAGAGGAAAGCCGGTTCAACTAAGAAGGCATGACCTCAAGCCCGTGGCTAGGAGATGGTTGGAGTTCATCCAACGCTCAATCATTCCTACTAGCGACCAGTCTGAAGTTACTATAGACCGGGCTATCATGATCCATAGCATCATGATCGGAAAGGAAGTAGAAGTTCATGAGGTTATATCCCTAGAACTCTACAAGGTGGCGGACAAGTCCTCTACTTTGGCAAGGTTAGCCTTCCCTCATCTCATTTGTCACCTTTGCAATTCAGCTGGAATTGACATAGAAGAAGACATCCTCATTGATGAGGACAAGCCCATCACTAAGAAAAGGATGGAGCAAATAAGAGAGTCCACTCATGGACAAGAGCATGAGGAAATTCCTCATCATGAAATCCCTAAGATGCCTCAAGGGATGCATTTTCCTCCACAAAATTATTAGGAGCAAATCAACACCTCCCTAGGAGAATTAAGTTTCAATATGGGACAACTAAGGGTGGAGCACCAAGAGCATTCTATCCTCCTCCATGAAATTAGAGAAGACCAAAGAGTCATGAGGGAGGAGCAACAAAGGAAAGGAAGAGACATTGACGAGCTCAAGCACTCCATAAGATCTTCAAGAGGAAGAACAAGCCGCCTTCACTAAGGTGGACCCGTTCTTTAATTTCCTTGTTCTTTATTTTCTGTTTTTTGAATTTTTATGCTTTATGGTTATTTATGTTTGTGTCTTATTACATGATCACTAGTGTCTAAGTGTCTATGCCTTTAAGCTATAAATGTCCTATGAATCCATCACCTTTCTTAAATGAAAAATGTTTTTAATTGCAAAAAGAAAAAGAAGTACATGAATTTTGAATTTCAAAATAGATTAATTATTTTGATGTGGTAGCAATACTTTTTGTTTTTCTGAATGAATGATTGAATAGTGCATATTTTTGAATTTGTTGTTCATGAATGTTAAAATTGTTGGCACTTGAAAGAATAATGGAAAAGGAAAAATATTATTGATAATCTGAAAAATCATAAAAATTATTCTTGAAGCAAGAAAAAGCAGTGAAAAGCTCGGAGAAAAAAATATATGCGAAAAAAAAGAGGCAAAAATAAAGAAAAAAAGAAAAAAGAAAAAGAAAAAGCAAGCAGAAAAAGTCAATAACCCTTTAAACCAAAAGGCAAGGGTAAAATAAAAAGGATCCAAGGCTTTGAGCATCAGTGGATAGGAGGCCCCACAAGAATAAAATCCTGGCCTAAGCGGCTAAACCAAGCTGTCCCTAACCATGTCCTTGTGGCGTGAAGGTGTCAAGTGAAAACTTGAGACTGAGCGGTTAAAGTCGTGGTCTAAAGCAATAAGAGTGTGCTTAAGAGCTCTGGACACCTCTAATTGGGGACTCTAACAAAGCTGACTCACAATCTGAAAAGGTTCACCCAGTTATGTGTCTGTGGCATTTATGTATCTGGTGGTAATACTGGAAAACAAAATGCTTAGGGTCACGACCAAGACTCATAAAGTAGCTATGTTCAAGAATCAACATATTGAACTAGGAGAATCAATAACACTATCTGAATTTTGAGTTCCTATAGATGCCAATCATTCTGAACTTCAAAGGATAAAGTGAGATAACAAAACTGTTCAGAAGCAAAAAGCTAATAGCCCCGCTCATCTAATTAAGACTGATCTTCATAGATGTTTTTGGAATTCATTGTATATTCTATTATTTTTATCCTACTTTGTTTTTAGTTGCTTGGGAACAAGCAACAATTTAAGTTTAGTGTTGTGATGAGCGGATAATTTATACGCTTTTTGGCATTGTTTTTAGTATGTTTTTAGTATATTTTAGTTACTTTTTATTATATTTTTATTAGTTTTTAAATAAAAATCACATTTCTGGACTTTACTATGATTTTTTGTGTTTTTCTGTGATTTCAGGTATTTTCTGGCTGAAATTGAGGGACTTGAGCAAAAATCTGATTCAGAGGCTGAAAAAGGACTGCAGATGTTGTTGGATTCTGACCTCTCTACACTCGAAGTAGATTTTCTGGAGCTACAGAAGCCCAATTAGCACGCTCTCAATTGCGTTGCAAATTAGACATCCTGGGCTTTTCAGCAATATATAATAGTCCGTACTTTGCTTGAGATTTGATGGCCCAAATCGGCATTCCAAGTCAGCATAAAAATTCTGGCGTCAAAACGCCAGAACTGGCATAAAAGCTGGAGTTAAACGTGCAAACTGGCACAAAAGCTGGCGTTTAACTCCAAGAAAAGTCTCTACATGTGAAAGCTTCAATGCTCAGCCCAAGGACACACCAAGTGGGACCGGAAGAAGATTTCTGCATTAATTACTTATTTCTGTAACCCTAGGCTACTAGTTCTCTATAAATAGGACCTTTTACTATTATATTTTCATCTTGGTTCTTCTGGTTCCCCCTCTGGGGCCGAAGCCAATGAACACCATTATCACTTTTGTATTTTCAACGGTGGAGTTTCTACACCCCATAGATTAAGGTGTGGAGCTCTGCTGTTCCTCATGAATTAATGCAAAGTACTATTGTTTTTCTATTCAACTCAAGCCTATCTCTTCTCTAAGATATACACTCGTTCTTCAACTTGATGAATGTGATGATCTGTGACACTCATCACCATTCTCACCTATGAATGTGTTTCTGACAACCACTTCCGTTCTACATGTAAACAAGCTTGAATGTGTATCTCTTGGATTTTTAATCTAAGACTGGAACCTTCGTGGTATAGGCTAGAACTATTGGCGGCCATTCCTGAGATCCGAAAAGTCTAAACCTTGTCTGTGGTATTCCGAGTAGGATCTGGGAAGGGATGACTGTGATGAGCTTCAAACTTGCGAGTGTTGGGCGTAGTGACAGACGCAAAAGGATCAATGGATCCTATTCCAATATGATCGAGAACCGACATATGATTAGCCATGCGGTGACAGCGCATTTGGACCATTTTCACTGAGAGGACGGGAGGTAGCCATTGACAACGGTGAAACCCAACATAAAGCTTGCCATGGAAAGGAGTATGAATGATTGGATGGAAGCAATAGGAAAGCAGAGATTCAGAAGGGGCAAAGCATCTCCATACGCTTATCTGAAATTCTCACCAATGAATTACATAAGTATCTCTATCTTATTTTATGTTTTATTCATCTTTTAATTATCTTAAACTTCATAACCATTTGAATCCGCCTGACTGAGATTTACAAGATGACCATTGCTTGCTTCAAGCCAACAATCTCCGTGTGATCGACCCTTACTCACGTAAGGTTTATTACTTGGACGACCCAATACACTTGCTGGTTAGTTGTGCGGAATTGTGAAAAAGAGTTGAGATTACAATTGTGCGTACCAAGTTGTTGACGCCATTGATGATCACAATTTCGTGCACCAGGCCCCTATCAAATCAAGATGGTAATCAGAAAAGGAGCCTACAAGCTCGAAAGACTAGATGGGACCGAGCTCCCGAGATCTTAGAATGCCACCAACTTACGGCGCTATTATACGTAGGAGCATCCTTCCAAGCGACGAGATCAAGGTGGTTTAGATTGTCTTTTATTTTCATTTTTGTTTATTGTTTAAATTGTTTCATTGCATATTTTTCCTTATCAGGCACTCTTTCCTACCAACATCGAGAGGTTTAAATGAGGCCTAAACTTTAAATAAAATTCATTTTTCAAAGCATTGTCCTATCCGATGGCATGAACCAAACGCGGCAACCCCCAGGGACCGATTACCCCCGAGGCCAAAAACATGAATATCCAAAATAAAAAAAAACAAGTATTTAACACTGCCTACCAAGAGGCCCACTACTTATAAATGGTCCACCAAGAGACCACATAGTATTCATAAAACGTGAGTAAACAGCCTAAACGGCCCCAAAATAGCAAACAGTAATGGCCGAACAAACAACTTACAAACCAAAATTAAAGTTATGCCAAAATGGCTTACAAATTTGACAAAATATTTTAAAGTCACTCCAAATCCACGATTTGGCTATCCTTGACGGTCTTGAACGCTCCCATCACAGATACGTCCACACCTAGAGCAAGGACTAAGGCTTGGACCCTCATAGTCTCCTCGGCTACCAAAATCGTGCCCTTAACATCCTCTAACAACGTCCATTTTTCCTTCTTCATCTTCGCCGCCTCATCCCACAAAGTGTCTACCTCGGCAAGCAGGACGACGACCGTGGACTCGACATCTGAGGCCCGCTTCTGTTCACCCCCAGCTGGGTAAGAAGCGAAGTCTCTACCTCGGAAAGATGGAGGAGCTTGCCTCAAAATCCTCGGCATCCTTAACTACCTTTAGACGAGCTGTCTCTGCTGCCTCCAGCTTCTTCTTCAGCTTCCCGACATCCACCTGGGACTGGCGAAGCTTCCCGTCCAGCAATCCCACTGGTATGCGAATTTGTGACTTGCACAACTGAACCGGCAAGTGCACTGGGTCATCCAAGTAATACCTCAGAGTGAGGGTCGAATCCCACGAGGATTGCTGGATTGAGAAAGCTGTGGTTATCCTGCAGATCTTAGTCAGGCGAATAGAAAACATGGTTGTTGTTGAATGCGCATAAGATGAGTAGAGAAAGCAATAAAGAAATAATGAAGAAATAATTATGATAAATCAGTTAAGGCTTTGGAGATGCTTTATCTTTCTGGATTAACTTTTCTTACTGATTACTTCAATAATGAATTATTCATTCAATGGCAAGGCTGTAAGTGATTAACTCATGTCCTCTCATCAAGTTAATCTCCCTTAAACCATAGCTCCACACCGTATTTGAGTAACTCATGTCTTCTCATTAAGTTAGCTAATAGTGCTTCACTATAGCCAAGGATGAAGTCCGAGCAATCCATTCTCCTTTTGTTGATCCTACTCAAAATGCACAGACAAGGTCGGATCTTCCGGATCAGAGAATGATGCTTTATGATTCTAGCCTTAGCGCCACAGAGACCTCATTTACCCATAAATAACGGGATTATATGTCACATATCCCAATTAGCCTAAATACTCTCTTGGAACCTGTGATGCAGTCTCAAGCTATAACTCAATACTATCCGGGTCAGGACTCGCAAGAACTCATATAGAATAAAGGGCCATACTTCCGTTCTACCCTAGATTCATAAGGATGAAGGACGAAAATGCATCATAGAATAGAATCAAATATATATTGAAATAGAACAGTAATATTATTAATCCATAGGAATCAGTAGAGATTGTAACCTTAACCTAGGAGGTTTAGTTGCTCACACTGTACAGAGAATAATGTATAAGGTTCAAATGTGGTGGAGAAGATCCTAAACAGTGGATATCTTTGCTTATATATACTAATACTAAAACTAAAAAGATATTAATAATAATTAGAAATTACAAAAAAAACTAAACTAGGTTAAAGGTGCGAAAATCCACTGCTGGGCCCACTTGGTGAGTGTTTGGGTTGAGCTTGGCGTCCAACTTGAAAGGGTGGGCGTTGAACGCCTATTAGGGGGGAGATATGCTGTTTCCTTGCTCCCCTTGTAGCGTTGAACGCCAGTCTTGGGCATTCAACGTTGGCTTAGTGGCTTCAGTCCTTTTGGGGCGTTGAACGCCAGAAAAGGTGTAGAATGGGCGTTCAACTCCCATTTTGGGTCATCATTTCCAAAAAAAAAAGTATAAACTGTTATATATTTCTGGAAAGCTCCGAAAGTTAGCTTTCCAACGCCATTAAGAACGCATCATTTGGACCTCTGTAGCTCTAGCAATGATCGTTTGAATGCACGAAGGTCAGAATCTGACAGCATCTGCTATGCTTTCTTTGCCTCTGAATCAAACTTTGCCAAAATTTGCCAAATTCACCCAAGATTTACCTAAAATCACAACAAAAATATCAAAGCTCAAAGTAGTATCCAAAAAGTAAAATTTACACTAAAATCTACTAAAACATAATAAAACTTAACAAGATATACTAAAAACACTGAGAAAATAGTACCAAAAAGTGTATAAAATATTCGCTCATCAGAACACCGAACTTAAACTGTTGCTTGTCTTCAAGCAACCAAAAACAAGTAGGACTAAAAAGAAGAGAAAGATACAATAAGTCTTAGGATTTTCACTGAAGCTCAGTTCCAAAGAATTGAATGGGGCTATTAGCTATTTACTTCTGAACAGTTTTTGCATCTCATTTTCTTTTGAAGTTTAGAACTATTGACATCCTTTGGAACTGGAATCCGGATGATATTATTGATTCTCTTAGTTTCGCTCTTCTTGATTCTTGAACACAGCTTTTTCTTTTTGGTGCTTTGCACCTTTTTTAGCCTAGCTGTGACTTTAAGCGTTTTGTTTTCCCGTATTACCACCAGATACACAAACACCACATGCACTTAATTGGGGGAACCCTTTGGATTCAAATTTAGCTTTGCTTAAATTCCCAGTCAGTGGTGCCTAGAGTTCTTAAGCATACTCTTTTGCTTTGGATCACGACTTTAACTGCTCAGTCTCAAGCTTTTCACTTGACACCTTCACAACACAAGCATTTAGTTAGGGATAGCAACTCAATTAAGCTTTTTCAGGCTAATTTTCAACCCTCCGAACCATTGATTCTCAAAGCCTTGGATCCTTGCTTTTTTTTATTTTTCTTTTGTGAGCATTCTTTTCTTTCTCTTTTTATTTTTCTTTTTCTTTTTTTGCTACTTTTTCTTACTTCAAGAATCAATATTTTTTATTTTTCAGAGAGTAAATAATACTTCTCTAAACTCACTGTTCTTTAAGAGCCAATACACTCAACTTCAATATCAATCATGCACTGTTAATTCATACATTCAGAAAGTAAATGCAAGGCCACCACATCAAATTAATTAGAATAACTCACGATATACTTAAAACTTATGCATCTCACTATTTCTTTTTCAATAAAAATTTTTTCTTTTAAGCATGGTAAGGGATACAGAGGATATCTTATAACCACAACAAAACAAGAAAATAAAACTAGAAAAGGATGAAAGACTAGATGTGATCATGAACATAGAAAAGAAAACAGACAATAAAAGTTTGGTGAAAACAGAAATAAAATAGATAGAGATGTAATGGGACTCAACAACCTCAGTGATGGTGGCTGCTGCTTCCCCTGGAGAACCTAATATAGTGTTTGAGCTCCTCTATGTCACGTCCTTATGTCTGTTTCTCCTCCATCAATCATTTTTAATCTTTTCTTATTTCATGGAGGGTACTGGCATGCTCCCTATGATCTACTCTCAGCTGCTCCACATTTGATCTTAGCTCTCCTATTGAGCTATTCATTTGATCCCAAAAGTCACGGGAAGGAAAATACATCCCTTGAGGCATCTCAGTGATATTTGGTGGAGGCTGCTGCATAGGCTCTTACTATGGTTCAAGTGTAGGATCTCTCACATACTTCATCTTCCTCTTTGTGATGGGCTTATCCATCTCAATGAGGGTGTCGCCAGCTGTAACAATCCTAATTTTCGAGTACGCGAGATCTATTCTGAAGACACGGATTTCTCTGAAAGATCAGTAAAGGGAACACCTCTTTTGTATCATCAAGCATCTCAATCCTCATTGTCATTATATTATCTTTAACTCAGGACCTTAGTTAAGACAAGCCCGACAACGTAATCGCGAAGAACCTAGTTTTTGAACCGTATCGGTTAGGAGTTCTGATTCTAGTTTTTGTAAATAGTCTTAGTTTGACGAACCGGACTCGACTCATGAGAGAAGAGAGATAATAGTATAATATTATCATTATATTAGTATTAGAATATGCTTGAATGATATTATAAGGTTACCTGGTCTATTTTAGTTAAAAACAAGAAATCGGTTTAACCGGGTTCACAGTTTACTGGTATAACATTATCATTATTTTAGAGATATTTTTACAAGTGTTCCGATACATCTAGTTTTAGTAGTTGTACACCTGAGATATTTTAATATTATTTTAACCCTCCTCCAAGCCAACCAATCACAACTCACCTTACACCCCCAAGACCTCCAAGGCTGTCTCATTTCATCATTTTGGTAGAAAATAACAAGAGAGAAAAGAGAGAAACTTTCATGAACACTTAATCTTCAAAGCTTGATTTCTTCTGAACTAAAACTCAAATCAAAACTCTGATTTCACCAAAATGATCCTCTCTTCTTCCTCTACATAACCATGTAACTTATCGAGGCTGGAAATAAGGTGAGATGGCTATTCCTTTCCCCTTTCAATTCGGTTTTCAAGGAAACATGCTTAAACATGTGTTTTCTTGATGTTCTTCCTTAGATCTCTTGCTTAGCTTGACTTGTGGGCCAAAGATCTTTGATTTCCTGCACGTTTAAGGTGAGGATAACCTTCCTAAGATGCTGCTGAAGTTTGTTTAGTTGATGGTTTAGAGTTTTAAAGTTGTTCTTGATGTGTTTTAGGAGGAAAAAGTGCTTTAAGAACACTTCAAAGAATAACCGAATTTGGATCAGCAAATCAAGGTAGGGTTTGGTAAAATTAATCTTGATTGATTGTGCTTGATTTGTGTGATTATGATATGTTTTGGTTATTCTTGAAATTGATTGTTTATATGAGTGATTCTTGTTGAAATTTTGGTGAAAATTTGATGAAATTTGATGATATTCAACTTTGAATTTGTGTTCTTCATGGCTGCTGGAAAAATGAACCCTAGGACTTAAATTGGCATTGAATTTGTGTTGAAATCAAGTGGGAAATAAGGGGCTTCAGTGGCTGTAATTTTATTTTGAATTTTGGTAAAAATCGGTTGCTGAAAAGAGTGAAAAACGGGTGAAAACAAAGAAAGAATCTGAAGAATTTACGAAGAACACGAAGAACACTTTGAGTGTGATGAAGAACATTGAAGAACACCTTTTAGATCTTAGAAAGGGCAAAGAAGTAAATATTTTGGTGTTTGGGGGGTTATTTGGTAATTTTCGAAAGTTAGGGTGGTTAAAGTAGAAATATTAAAAGTTACCAGGGTAAAAAGTGAATTTTAAAGGTTAAAAGGTAAAGACAAGGTAATTTTCGAAAATTTAATGATAAAATAATAAATAATAATAAAATATTAAATAATAATATTTAATTAAAAATAATATTTTAATAAAAATAATAAAATAATACGGAAAAGGCAGTTTTCTGTAAAAGCTTTAGAAAGATAACTTTAAGCGTAGAATCTCATAATTACCTTCATAAAACACTTAGGGAGTGGTAATAACATGTTAGTGACGCAAAGATAAATAAAAAATAAAAATTTAAAGAAAAGATAAAAACCAAAGAAAAAGTCCGTAAAGTTTTAATGACAGAAAAATAGACAGAGATTAGTAAACGAACTAGGAGCAACATAGTTAGTTCTTAAGTTGCACCCAGGGTTAGGTATAATATGAAAAGTTAAACTGTTTCAGTATAGACTTAATGAACCTATACTTGGGACAGGCTAACTATTCATATCGAAATTTACATAAGCTTTAAATACATATGTTAAGCAGAGAAAAGAGTAACCAAGGCAGAGTAAAGAGATACAGAGAACAGAATAACCATAATAGAGTAAATAGATTAAGAGAAAAAGTAATCATATTAGAGTAGAAAGACAAAGAGAAAAGAGTAATCTGATAAAGAGAAATGGTTTGAGTTAAGATGTTGTAAAAGTAAATGCTGTAAAGTTTGTATAGTATGATTGAACAGAGAAAGAAAGAGGTACTGTATAAGAATGTGAAAGTAATGATGAATAATGAGAATGATAATGAATGATGATAATGAGAATGATTATGTAAGAATCTGCTGTAGAGAGGCAGTCAGATAGATGGTGGTACGACCACTGAGAGTGCTTTCCTGGGATACTTAGCTATAATGCTATTCTGTAAGTCAGAGGACTCTTACAGAGGTATCGAGAAAACACAACTAGCATATACTCTTGTAAGTCAAAGGACTCTTACAGTGAGTGTGTTGAGCAGATATAAGTTAACTAGCTCCGTCATGCAAGTCAAAGGACTCTTGCAGTGGGTTGCTAGTGCCGCTCTGCAAGTCAAAGGACTCTTGTCAGGGGCATTGCCAACAGGGAAGCCTTACCTGGTCAAAGGACTCCGGGTAACGTCGGGAGCGGGTATGTAACCAACAAATGAGCTCATTACCTGCACTAGGGCTAGATATCCATCATACTTGGTTGTGCATTTTCTCTATTATGATTGTTGCATGAATGTATGCTTTCTTTGTTTGTATTCTATTCTCTGTGTCTGTGTTTGTGTTATTTTCTTGTATTCTTCTGTTTGTGTTCTGCTATCTATTTTCTTTATCTTTTCCATTTATCTGTATCTTCTATTTACTGCTTTTTTTGTATTCTGCTATTTATCTGCTAAACAACACAAAATTAATGAACTTAACTAATAACCCCAGCCCTACTAAGGACTCTCCAGTTCTTACCCCTTCTCTCTCCCTTCCCCCTTCAAATGGAAGTGAGAGTACCTTACCGTAGTTCGTTGATGATGGTTCTGCAAAGAGGATTCCGCTTTAGATAGTCTTATGAGTCTAGGGTGAATATCGTTCTCTGTTTATATGTATATACTGTGAGACCAGCCAATGTCTACACCCCATTTGTACATGAACTTTAACCTAAATCTTGTGTACGAGACTCCTGTTGTGTGGCTACTTGATGAGGTACCAGAGAGACGTCCTATGGCAATGTCTGATCGTGCAGAGGAGTAGCAGATGATGTTCTACCTTTTGGTGACGTTCTACTTGACTTGAGTTTTGAAGACCTAGAACGTACTTTCCCTCGCTTTAGTAGTTTAGAGGGACTAGGCGAATATAGAGTCTAGGCTAGCCTAGGTGCCAGCTTAGGGACCTCTTGAACATGTCAGGACCTGGGATGTTGTATGTATATATATGTATATAGACATTATTTAGCTATATCTAGGGGTGTTCTAACTAACAGTCTATATTCTAATAAAGGCTGAATCACCGAATGTTGTCAACTACTGGTGATGTATTTATGTGTGGTTGTTTATAACTGTTTTATCTGTTATTATTTTTTAATTGATTATAAATGATTCTGTTTATTGATTCAAACGTTTTCAAAAAAAAAGTACCTCGCTAACTAACTACGCTTTTAACAACGAGTCAGGCTCATATAATAAATAATAGATAATAATTAGGATGACAAATTGGTAGCACTCAGTTTCTGGTATGTCCTAGGAGTACTGAAAATTGGATCGTTACACCAACTGTGCCAATTCTAGCTGAATTGCATAGGCGATAAATGAGGTGTGGGAATGCTAGTCTCGCTTTGGTGGAGGTATTTTCAGCCACCTTGTACAATTCTTGAGGTATCACCTCATGTACTTCCACATCATTCCCAAACGTAATACAATGAATCATTATTGCTCGGTCTATGGTAACCTCGGATCCGTTACTAGTGGGAATGATGGAACGTTGGATAAACACCAACTATCCTTGGGCCACAGGCTTGAGGTCAAGCCTACCTAGTTGGTAGGGCTTGCCTTGTGTGTCTCTTCTCTACTGCGCTCCTTCCATATAAATTTCCGCAAGGACTTAATCTAATCTTTAGTCGGAGTTGACCCTTCTAGTGTAGGAGTGTGGGTCTCCTAGCATCTGAGGCAATTGGAGTGCCACCCTCACACTTTCTGGACTGAAGTCCAATAGTTGCTCTCGACCATGGTGCGCCAGTTTTTAGGGGATAGGTTCACACTTGTATCATGATTTTTGGTGATCTAAGCATTGGCAAAAAATTCTTGCACCATTAGTGTTCTGACCTCTGAAACAGGATTGGTCAGAATTTCCCAATCCCTTCTCCAGATCTCTTGTTGGATCTCCGGATATTCCCCTTTCTTAAGCTTGAAGGGGACCTCAGGAATCACCTTCTTGTGCCTCACCACATCATAGAAGTGATCGTGGTGCACCTTAGTGAGGAATCTCCATGATTTCCAAGGTTCAGAGGTAGAAGCGGGAGCCTTTCCCTTTCTCTTTCTTGAGGCTTCGCCAGCCTTTGGTGCCATACTTAGGAATGGTAGAAGTCAAAAAGCAAAACTTTTGCAACACCAAACTTAAAAACTTTTCTTGTCCTCGAGTAAATAAGAACAAAAAAAAGAAGAGAATAGAAGAGAAGAGAGAAGGGAATGATAGAGAAAGAGAGGAAGGAAGGATTCGGCCAAGTGGGATAATAGGGAAGAAGAAGGATGTGGAAGGTGTATAGGGTTAAAGGGAGAGAGTGTTTAGGAGGTGTGTATATTAAGGGTTGTATGAGGGGGTATATATAGGGTGGGATGGGGTAGGTTTTGGTTATAAGGGAGGGAAGAATGGGTGGTGAAAGTTTGAATTTGAAATGGATGGGTTGGTGGGGAATTAAAGTGATGGGATTTATGATGGGTTTGGGGAATAGTGTGTATGGGGAAAAGGGAAAGTAGGGTGTGGTTTGCAAGGTTTAAAAAGTAGGAGAGAGAAAAAAGGTGGGTTAGGTGGAGATTCTATGGGACCCATTGGCTGAGAAGCTTCCACACTCGAGCAGCCTGCCCCTTACCTGGCGTTCAATGCCAGGAATGGGCGTTGGATGCCAATAGAAGGGTCAATTGCAGGCCAGGCCGCTCTTTTTAGGGCATTCAACGCCCAGTATTGCTCCTTGGCTGGCATTTAATGCTAGGATATTCCCCCTATGGGGCGTTGAACACCTAGTCTACTCCCTGTCTGGCGTTCAACGCCAGCTATTCCTCCTTTATGGGCGTTGAACGCCCAGAAAGGGTCAGGGAGAGGGTCTTCTCAGCTCATTAGTGGGCGCTGAATGCCCAACTTTCTCTTTCTCTTTGGCGCTGAATGCCCAGGGTGTTCTGTTTTCAGTTCTGCATGTCTCTGTTTCTATCCTAAGTGCTGCACATGATCATAAACTTAAAGAAGCAAAGGAAAAACTATAATATAAAACTTAAAGTAAATAAAAAGGAAATGGAAATGAAAGCACTATTCTAATGATTGGGTTGCCTCCCAACAAGCGCTTCTTTACCGTCATTAGCTTGACGGGCAGCTGATGAGCGGATAATTTATACCTTTTTTGGCATTGTTTTTACATAGTTTTTAGTATGTTTTAGTTACTTTTTATTATATTTTTATTAGTTTTTATTCAAAAATCATATTTCTAGATTTTACTATGAGATTGTGTATTTTTCTATGATTTCAAGTATTTTCTGGCTGAAATTGAGGGACCTGAGCAAAAACCTGATTCAGAGGCTGAAAAAGGACTGCAGATACTGTTGGATTCTGACCCTCCTGCACTCGAAGTGGATTTTCTAGAGCTACAGAAGCCCAATTGGCCCGCTCTTAATTTCGTTGGAAAGTACACATCCTGGGCTTTCCAACAATATATAATAGTCCATACTTTGCTCGAGATTTGATGGCCCAAACTGGCGTCCAAAGCTAGCCTAAAACATCTTGGCGTAAAACGCCCAAACTGGCACCAAAGCTGGCGTTTAACTCCAGGAACAGCCTATGCACGTGTAAAGCTGAATGCTCAGCCCAAGCACACACCAAGTGGGACCCGGAAGTGGATTTCTGCACTATCTGCACTTAGTTACTCATTTTCTGTAAACCTAGGTTACTAGTTTAGTATAAAAACTACTTTTAGAGATTTATTTTACAGTTTTTATCTTTTGATCACTTTGATCTTAGAGACCATTGTTCACGTTTTTAAGGCTGGCCTCACGGCCATGCCTAGACCTTTTTTACTTATGTATTTTCTACGGTGGAGTTTCTACACCCCATAGATTAAGGTGTGGAGCTCTGCTGTTCTTCATGAATTAATGCAATTACTACTATTTTCTATTCAATTCATGCCTACTTCTTCTCCAAGATATACTTTTGTTCTTAATTCAGTTAAGTCAGAATGAAGGGGTGACTCGTGACAATCACCCAATCTTCGTTACTCGCTTAGCCAGGATCGCATGCCTGACAAACACAAAGTTGTCTACATGATGTTCAACGTAGTCATTGGACGACAGCTGGAGTATACTCTCTTGGATATCTAATATACGGACCGAGTCCGTGAGATTAGTATCTTCGTGGTATAGGCTAGAACCAATTGGCAGCCATTCCTGGGATCTGGAAAGTCTAAACCTTGTCTATGGTATTCCGAGTAGGATCTAGGAAGGAATGACTGTGACGAGCTTCAAACCTACAAATGTTGGGCACAAGTGACAGTGTGCAAAAGGATCAATGGATTCTATTCCGACGCTAGCGGGAACCAAAAGATGATTAGCCATGCGGTAGCTGTACCTGGTATTTTTCATCCGAGACGAGAAATCCGACAGTTGATTAGCCGTGCAGAAACCGTAGAGGACCATTTTCACTGAGAGGATCTTACAGCTTGCCATGGAAGGAAGTAACGCATGGTTGGAAGAAGACAATAGAAAAGCAGAGATTCAGAAGCAATAAAGCATCTCCAGACGCTTATCTGAAATTCCCACCAATGAATTACATAAGTAACTTTATTTTATTTTATGTTTTATTTATATTTTAATTATCTAAAACCTCATAACCAATCGAATCCGCCTAACTGAGATTTACAAGATGACCATAGCTTGCTTCAAGTCGACAATCTCCGTGGGATCGACCCTTACTCACGTAAGGTTTATTACTTGGACAACCCAGTGCACTTGCTGGTTAGTTATGCGGAGATGTGAAAAGTGTGAATCACGATTTCCGTGCACCAAGTTTTTGGCGCGGTTTCCGGGGATTGTTCGAGTTTGGATAACTGACGATTCATCTTGTTGCTTAGATTAGGTAATTTTATTTTAAGCTTTTTAAATATTAGTTTTCGAAAAATTCAAAAAAAAATTTCAAAAAAAATTTGTGTTCTTCAGAATTTTTAAGAATGAATTCTAGAGTTTCATAAGATATGTTGAAGCCTGGCTGGCTGTTTAGCCATGTCTAATCTTTTGGACTGAGGCTTCCACTTCTCATTGACATGCTTGTATGTTTTATGCTAAAGCTTGGCTGGCTATTTGGCCATGTCTAATCTTTTGGATCGAAGCTTTCATTTAAAGCTTGGCTGGCTATCTGGCCATGTCTAATTCTTTTGGACTGAAGCTTTAGACTAACAGTGCATGATTCCTGGAATTCTTATTAAAAATTTTGTATCCCTTTATTTTCTTTTTCCAATTAATTTTTGAAAAATACAAAAAATTTTAATAAAATCATAAAAAACAAAAATTTTATGTTTCTTGTTTAAGTCTTGTGTCAAATTTTAAGTTTGGTGTCAATTGCATGTTCTAACTTTCTTTAAATTTTCGAAAATTCATGCATGTGTTCTTCATTGATCTTCAAGTTGTTCTTGATAATTTTCCTTGTTTGATCTTTAATTTTTCTTGTTTGGTGTCTTTTCTTGTTTTTCATATGTATTTTTGAATTACTAGTGTCTCAACATTAAAAATTTATAAGTTTGGTATCTTGCATGTGTCTCTTTTCTTAAAAATTTTCAAAAATATGTTCTTGATGTTCATCTTGATCTTCAAAGTGTTCTTGGTGTTCATCTTGACATTCAAAATGTTCTTGCATATTTTTCTTGTTTTGATTCTTAAATTTTTATGTTTTGCATCAATTAGTTATTTTTCTCTTCTATCATTAAAAATTTAAAAATAAAAAAAAATATCTTTCCTTTATTTCACTCATAAATTTCGAAATTTTGAATTGATTTAGTCAAAAAATTTTAAAATTTGGTTGTTTCTTGTTAGTCAAGTCAAAATTTCAATTTAAAAATTCTATATTTTCAAATCCCTTTCAAAAATTAAATCCTTTTCATTTTTCTTTCATGTTTTCGAAAATCCCAAAATTAATTTTCAAAATCTTTTTCTTATTTTTATTTCATGATTTTCAAAATTATTGCTAACATTTAGTGTTTTGATTCAAAAATTTTGAAGTTGTTACTTGCCTATTAAGAAAGGATCAATCTTTAAATTCTAGAATCATATCTTTTTAGTTTCTTGTTAGTCAGGTAATCAACTTTAATTTCAAAAATCAAATCTTTTTAATTTCCTTTTCAAATCATTTTCAAAATTTAATTTCAAAATCCTTTTCTAACTTCTTATCTTTTCAAAATTTATTTTCAAATATTTTTCAATTAACTACTTGACTTTTTGTTTAATTTTAAAAAGTTTTCTATTTCAATCATATCTTTTTCAAAACTACCTAACTACTTTTCTCTCTCTAATTTTTGAAAACCCATCACCACTTTTTCAAAATTCTTTTTTATTAACTAATTGTTTTAAATTCTAATTTTATTTTATTTCTCTTCTTAATTTTCGAATTCTAACTCAAAATTTAAAATAAAAACAAAAATACTTTTATTTTATTTTAAATTAATATTCGAATTTCTTCTCTCTCTTATCTCTTTCTATTTATTTTATTTATTTACTAACATTTCTCTTCTACTTATAATTCGAACCCTCTCTCTCTCTGTGTGTTTGAATTCTTCTTCTTCTCCCTTCTTCATTCTATCCTTCTATTCTTCTACTCAGATAAAGGAATCTCTATACTGTGACATAGAGGATTCCTATTCTTTTCTATTCTCTTCTTTTTCATATGAGCAGGAACAAGGATAAGAACATTCTTGTTGAAGCTGATCCTGAACCTGAAAGGACTATGAAAAGGAAGCTAAGAGAAGCTAAAGCACAATACTCTGGAGAGGACCTAATGTAACGACCCAACTCCCGGTATGCCATGGTCATATAAGAAGCTAAGTGTTACCAACTTGTTCTTCCTAATTATTAACTGTTACTTAATATATGAGCCTGTTCCTTGTTAGAACGTTGCCAATTTTACGAGTAACTTTTTTTTATTATATCGTTGCGGATAACAAGGTAAAATAAACAGGCATACATTAAGAGAAATAGAAAGGAAGCATAAATAAACATAGAAACACAGCTGATAATATACATCATGTACACTATAACAAAACATATAGCGTTTACACAAGATCAAGTCAGTTTACATCCTCGTCATCCTACGTAGCTAATATTTACACGACACTCCCAGGGCCTGGCCTATACAAAAAAGCTACTAAACTGGCGCCCGGGCTAGCCTAACCACTATATAGCTCCTAGCTCTCGGGTGTACTAACACAAGTGAGAGACTAACTAATAGATAATGTCAGACTAGAGTGTCATCAAAAGAATGCCCCTTCCGCAGTCACACTATATCAACACGTGGCCATTCAGAGAATCGTCGTGAGGCTCGTCCATCTCCTCATCCTGCTCTATCTCTATCTCAGGATCCTCCTCTTCCTCATCGTCCGCAGCTACAACTATATCCTCAGATCCACCAGAAACACTGCTGTCATTACGTACAAAACCATTCGCGAGCACAGGTCCGTTCGCGTATATAGGAGCTATCCCACCGTCCGGTAGTGCCGGCTCATCAGGCTATGAAAAGTCTAAGATTAGTTCAGGGGGAAGGTCCCACTCTAGTAGAATCACATGTATGTAGTCTCTAGCTATCTCGGGCACATCAGGAATGATAGGCTCAGGTGCGACCTCATTCAAGGGTTGAGCTGGTATAGAGTGTTCGTGATCATCGGGAAAATGATGTCTAGGTGCATCAGGGTGTAACCAAGATAAGGGAAAGTCGTAAGGAGCATCGGGGTCAAAATGCGGGCTAGACAGAGGATGTTGAAAAGCTCGATTAGGTAACGTATATCGTCTAATACGAGGCTCCAAACCCATAATGAAGTAACTGTGATGTACCGGATCCTCGTGGACGTAAGGGTCCTCGAACTCATAGAAGATCACGCCCGTCTCCATCTGAGGGAAGGAAGGGAGAGAAGGGATAAGAACTGGGGAGTTCTTAGTAGGGTCGGGGTTGTTAGTTACATTCATTTATTCATTTTCGATTAGCAGATGGATAATAGGATACAGTAAAGTAGTAAACAGAAGTTAAAAAAATAGATAGAAAAAAAATAAAGAACAGAACATAAGCAGAAGAATACAAGAAGATAAAGCACAAACATAGCACTCGAGCAAACAAACATAAAGAAATAAATCACACACAACTAGGAATGCGACAGAGAATGATGCGCAGACAAGAATGATGCATCTCGAGTCCTAGTACAGGCCATGAGCTCATGTGTCGGTTAGCACCTGCATTCCCGACATTTATCCAGTCACGAGTTTACGATTTCCCGGATACGATCTTCCGTTCAAATAAATGCGCATATAATTATTAGCAGCTCTATTGAGACAGCCTCTGCTTTCTACTCGTAGGAAATATACTCCTGGGAACGGAAAATTGCTGTAGGTATCCTAGTTTCCCTATAGAAGCTCTTGGGCTGCTTTAAGCAACAGATAATAAACATTATCTCTTGGGTTGCATTAAGCAACGAATAAGCAAACAATATCTCTTTATTGTATTACTCATCTCTTTTATCTCTTTGCTCTGTTCTGGTTTTTCTTTTCTCTGTATCCCTTAACTCTGCTCTGGTTACTCTGTTCTCTATAACTCTTTGCTTTTCTCTGATTACTCTTTCCTCTGTATCTATAGTACTCTTTTTCTCTTTATCTCTTTACTTTACTCTGTTCTCTATGTTTCTTTATTCTGTTTTGATTTTTCTGCTTAACGTATGTATGTAAAGCTTATGTAAATTTTGGTATGAATAGTTAGCCTGTCCCAAGTATAGGTTCATTAAGTCTATACTGAAACAGTTTAACTTTTCATATAATACCTAACACTAGTCGCAACTCAAGGACTAACTATGTTGCCCTAGTTTGTTCGCTAGTCTCTATCTGTTTTTCTGTCATTAAAACTTTACAAACTTTTTCTTTGATTTTCATCTTTTCTTTATCTTTTTATCTTTATTTTATCTTTGCCTCACTAATATGTTCTTACCACTCCCTAAGTGATTTATGAAGGTAATTATGAGATTCTGCACTTAAAGTTGTCTTTCTAAAACTTTTATAGAAAACTGCCTTTTCGCATTATTTTATTATTTTTATTAAAATATTATTTTTAATTAAATATTATTATTTAATATTTTATTATTATTTATTATTTTATCATTAATTTTCGAAAATTAACTTACCTTTTACTTTTAACCTTTAAAATTTACTTTTTGCTACCCGTAACTTTTAATATTTCTACTTTAACCACCCTAACTTTCAAAAATTACTAAATAACCCCTTAAACAACAAAATTTTTACTTCCTTGCCCTTTTAAGGATCTAAAGCCTGTTCTTCATTGTTCTTCACCATACTCAAATTGTTCTTCATGTTCTTCATAAATTCTTCAGATTCTTTCTCTGTTTTTACCCGTTTTTCAGTCTTTTCAGCAACCGATTTTTACCAAAATCCAAAATAAATTCCCAGCCACTAAAGCCCCTTATTTCTTAATTGATTTCAACACAAATTAAACCCAAATTTAAGTCCTAGGGTTCATTTTTCCAGCAGCCATGAAGAACATAAATTCAGAGTTGAATATCATCAAATTTCATCAAATTTTCACCAAAATTTCAACAAGAATCACTCATATAAACAATCAATTTCAAGCACAGCCAAACCATATCATAATCACACAACTCAAAAACAATCAATCAGGATTAATTTTACCAAACCCTACCTAATTTTGCTGCTCCTAATTCAGTTAGATTTTCAGGTGGTCCTTAAGCACTTTTTCCTCCTAAATCACATCAAGAACAACTTTAAATCCAAAAACCCTCAACTAACCAAATCTCACTCAGAAAGTTAGGAAGTGATTTCTAACCTTAGACTTGCTATAAGTTCACATTTCTTGGCCCTCAAGTCAAGTTAAGCATGATTCTTAAGGAAGAACATCAAGAAAACACATGTTTAAGCATGTTTCCTTGAAACCGAATCAAAAGAGAGATGGAGCAGCCAACTCACCTTGATTCCATCCTTGATAAGTCATATGATCATGTATAGAAAGAAGAGAGGATCATTTTGGTCGGATTGGAATTTTGATTTGAGTTTTAGTTCAGCAGAAATCAAGCTTTGAAGATTTGGAACTAAGAACTTTTCTCTCCTTTTCTCTATTCCTATTTTTGGCCACAAAGTGGAAATGAGCCAGCCTTGGGGGTTTTGGGGGTATAGGGTGAGTTGTGATTGGTTGGCTTGGAGGTGGATTAAAATAATATTAAAATATCTCAGGTGTATAACTACTAAAACTAGATGTATCGGAACACTTGCAAAAACATCTCTAAAAATTATTTTCTGAGCTACTAGAATAAATGACACTAGTAACATATTTATTATGAGAATAAGACATGTATAATGAGGCCTTAGCATTGCTAAAGTCATCAGAGAGTGCTGGTGCTAAGCTGCACCAGTAAACTGTGAACCCGGTTAAACCGATTTTCTGTTTTTAACTAAAACTGACCAGGTAACCTTATAATATCATTCAAGAAGCTTCTAATACTAATATAATGATAATATCATCCTATTATCTCTCTTCTCTCATAAATCGAGTCCGGTTTGTCAAACTGAGACTATTTACGAAAAACCGAATCAAAACTCCTAACTGATACGGTTCAAAAACTAGGTTCTTCATCACTGGGTTATCGAGCTTGCCTCATAAAAGGTTCTAGCTTAAAGATGACATAATGACAATGAGGATTGAGATACTTGATGATATATCAGAGCTTCTCCCCTTACTGATCCTCCGAAGTTCTCCGTACTTTCAGAAAAGATCTCACGTACTCGAAAATCGGGGTTGTTACATTCTACCCTCCTAACAGAAAATTTTGCCCTCAAAATTTCAGTTACCTGAGAATAGATGCGGGTAATCAGCTTTCATCTTATCTTCCAGTTCCCAAGTGTGCTTTTCTTCTTCTCTTTGTCCCCAAGCTACTTTGATTAAGCGAACAGTTTTGCCTCTTAGCTGCTTATGACTTCTTTCTACGATCCGAACTGGTGATGCTTGATATGTCAAATCGTTTTGTAACTGTACTGTCTCTGGTTGTAAAATGTGACTCTCGTCGGGAATATATTTCTTAAGTTGCGAGACATGAAAAACATCACGAAGGTTTAATAAGTAAGGAGGAAGGACTATTTGATAAGCTACTAGACCGACTCTTTTAAGTATTTGGAAAGGTCCTATATATCGAGGGTTAAGCTTTTTAGTCTTAAGGGCTCTACCTATTCCAGTAGTCGGGGTTACTTTAAGAAAGACATGATCTCCCTCACTAAACTCTAAGGGTCTACGTTTATTATCGGCATAGCTCTTTTGACGGCTCTGTGTGGTCTGGATCTTCTGGCGAATCCCCTTTATCTTCTCAGTAGTTTCTTGCACTAAGCCTGGACCTAAGACACTAGCTTCTCCGTCGTCATTCCAACACAATGGTGTTTGACATCTTCTTCCGTAGAGAGCTTCATATGGTGCCATCCCGATACTTTGTTGGTAACTGTTGTTGTAGACGAACTCGACCAATGACAAATATTTATCCCAACCGCCTTGGTTACCCATCACACAAGATCTTAGCATGTCTTCTAATGTCTGGATTGTTCGCTCTGATTGTCCGTCTGTCTGAGTATGGTATGCTATACTCATGTTCAATTCTGTTCCTAAAGCTTTCTGGAAAGCTCCCCAGAATCTGGAAGTAAACCTCGGATCTTGATCTGATACAATTGACGAAGGTATCCCGTGCAATCATATGATTTCTTGAATATATATCCATGCCAGCCTTTCTAAGGTATAATCAACTCGAATCAGAAGGAAGTGCACTGACTTTGTCAACCTGTCCACAATTACCCAAATGGCATCGTGTCCTGTTGAGATCCTTGGCAATCCCGTGACAAAATCCATAGTGATCTGCTCCCATTTCCAGTGTGGTATTTCTAAGGGTTGCAGGGTTCCTGATGGCTTCTGATGTTCCACCTTCACCTTCTGGCAGGTTAAACTTCTTGAGACATAATCAGCTACCTCTTTCTTTAAGCCCGGCCACCAGAACATTTGTTTCAAATCCTGATACATCTTTGTTACTCCAGGATGCATAGAAAATCTACTTTGATGAGCTTCTGCAAGAATCCTTTGCCGTAAATCTCCAGAACTAGGCACACAAATTCTGTTCTTGTATCTCTAGAGACTGCTACGATCTAGTCTTACAGCTTCTGGTTCCTTTACTTTCATCCGTCTCAGCATCGTCATCATTTCTGAGTCCTGTGCTTGTGCTTGCTGAATACTAATCTTAAAATCTGGTGTTATATGCAACTGCGCCAAACGGACTCCGCTTGACGTCTCAGTCATAGCCAACTTAAGGTCCTCAAATTCTTCAAGTAGCTTCTCTTCCTTTATCGTCATCCAAGAGATGCTCAAATTCTTCTTGCTCAAGGCGTCTGCCACCACGTTCGCTTTTCCTGGGTGGTAACTTAACTTAAAATCATAGTCCTTCAGGAACTCCATCCACCTTCGCTGTCGCATATTAAGATCCTTCTGGTCAAAGATATACTTTAAACTTTTGTGGTCAGAGAAAACTTCTAGTTGAGCGCCATACAAATAGTGCCTCCAGATCTTCAGAGCAAACACTACTGCAGCCAATTCCAAGTCATGCGTCGGATAATTTCGTTCATGAGGTCTCAGCTGCCGGGAAGCATAAGCCACCACATTTTTGTCTTGCATTGGCACACATTCAAGTCCTTTATGAGAGGCGTCACAGTATACTTCAAAAGGTTTTTGCGGATCGGGTAGATATAGTACAGGTGCAGTTGTTAGCTTTTCCTTAAGCATCTGGAAGCTTCTATCACACTCAGTCGTCCAGATAAATGGAACTTCCTTTCGTGTAAGGTAAGTCAAAGGTAAGGCTATCTGTGAAAATCCTTTGATGAACCTCCGGTAATAGCCAGCAAGTCTGAGGAAACTCTGAACTTCCGTAACGGTCGTAGGTGGTTCCCACTGCACTACTGCTTCAATCTTTAAAGGATCCACTACAATTTCTCCCTGTGATATAACATGTCCCAAAAATGCCACCTTCTCTGTCCAGAATTCGCACTTTGATAGTTTAGCATATAACTTCCGAGTCCTCAGTATCTGCAATACAGTCCTTAGATGCTCTTCATGCTCTCTTTCTATCTTCGAATAGATGAGAATATCGTCTATGAAGACTACTACGAACTGATCAAGGTACGGATGAAAAAATACGATTCATGTAATCCATGAAAATCGCAGGAGCATTAGTTAGTCCAAACGACATAACCGTATACTCATAGTGACCATATCGAGTTCTAAATGCAGTCTTCGATGTATCTGACCCTTTCACTCGAATCTGGTGATAGCCCGATCACAAATCAATCTTCGAGAACACAGTTGCACCTTTTAACTGATCCATCAAATCATCTATTCGTGGAAGTGGGTACTTGTTCTTGATAGTGACTTTATTAGCTGTCGGTAATCTACACAAAGTCTCATTCCACCATCCTTCTTCTTTACTAGCAACACCGGAGCTCCCCAAGGTGATGCGCTGGGACGAATAAATTTCTTTCCAAGTAGCTCATCCAACTGCTTCTTCAACTCTGCAAGTTCCAATGGTGACATCTGGTACGGTGCTATGAAAATTGGTCCGGTTCCAGGCACTAGTTCAATGCTGAATTCTATCTCTCCCTGAGGAAGAAATTCAGGGATGTCGTCCAAAAAAACATCAGGAAATTCCTTCACCATTCGGATTTATTCTAGGCTTAATTCACTATCATTCGTGCTAGCTACTAACAGAACGTACCCCTCACAATCACTCCCGTCTAAGGTAAGTCTTACATAATTTAGATATAAGGTATGAGATAGAAATGGTTTAATATCTAAACTATCAGACGGAATAACAGCAGTTCTTTCATAGAAATCAAGGAAAACATGATACTTGGACAACCAATCTAATCCTAGAATAACTTCTAAACCACATAGAGGCAAACAGATTAGATCATGTATAAAAGTTCTGTTCCTAATAGTGAATGATACTTGCAGGCACACTAAACTAGTCAAAGCATTTTGGGATGCAGGTGTATGGACAATTAGATCAAAGTTTAACTCAGAGAAATCTAGTCCCAACTCACGAGCAACAGTTAAAGAAATAAAAGAATGCGATGCACTCGAATCATACAGTATAGTTAGAAACCGATTATTGACATAACACTGTCCTTGGATCAGGGCGTCTGATTGCATAGCATCATCAGTAGTCATAGCAAACACTCGACCTTGTTGTTGGGTTCGCACTGGATTCTGAACAAACTTTCTTAGGTAGATCCTAGCTGTGTGTCCAGATTCCTCACAAGTAAAACAAGCATCCGTTCCTTACAGCATCCAAATCTGACAAAATCATAGCCATGGAGATCTTAACAGCTGTGAGGATAGCTGTGCCTCGCATCGATTCGTCATTCGGAACTCGATTAAACTATGCCTATTCGCAGTCATTAAGGTTCTATCCGCACCAAACAATCAACATTAAGGTGATCAGTCTTAATATTTCAAGTAAGGCACGAACATTTCTAAAATGAGCGCTCATAGACATTCATGCCAAATGTATCTTAAAGATACCCTAACAGCAAGAGACACACAAGCAGAGTATGCAATGAAGCATAGTCAGTCTACTCCCCAGGCTCTATTGGGAACGAACTGCTCTGATACCAAATTGTAACGACCCAACTTCCGGTATGCCATGGTCATACAAGAAGCTAAGTGTTACCAACTTGTTCTTCCTAATTATTAACTGTTACTTAATATATGAGCCTGTTCCTTGTTAGAACGTTGCCAATTTTACGAGTAACTTTTTTTATTATATCGTTGCGGATAACAAGGTAAAATAAACAGGCATACATTGAGAGAAATAGAAAGGAAGCATAAATAAACATAGAAACACAGCTGATAATATACATCATGTACACTATAACAAAACATATAGCGTTTACACAAAATCAAGTCAGTTTACATCCTCGTCATCCTACGTAGCTAATATTTACATAACTCTCCCAGGGCCTGGCCTATACAAAAAAAGCCAATAAACTGGCGCCCGGGCTAGCCTAACCACTATATAGCTCCTAGCTCTCGGGTGTACTAACACAAGTGAGAGACTAACTAACAGATAATGTCAGACTATAGTGTCATCAAAAGAATGCCCCTTCTGCAGTCACACTATATCTACACGTGGCCGTTCGGAGAATCACCGTGAGGCTCGTCCATCTCCTCATCCTGCTATATCTCTATCTCAGGATCCTCCTCTTCCTCATCGTCCGCAGCTACAACTATATCCTCAGATCCACCAGAAACACTGCTGTCATTACGTACAAAACCATTCGCGAGCACAGGTCCGTTCCCGTATATAGGAGCTATCCCACCGTCCGGTAGTGCCGGCTCATCAGGCTATGAAAAGTCTAAGATTGGTTCAGGGGGAAGGTCCCACTCTAGTAGAATCACATGTATGTAGTCTCTAGCTATCTCGGGCACATCAGGAATGATAGGCTCAGGTGCGACCTCATTCAAGGGTTGAGCTGGTATAGAGTGTTCGTGATCATCGGGAAAATGATGTCTAGGTGCATCAGGGTGTAACCAAGATAAGGGAAAGTCGTAAGGAGCATCGGGGTCAAAATGCGGGCTAGACAGAGGATGTTGAAAAGCTCGATTAGGTAACGTATATCGTCTAATACGAGGCTCCAAACCCATAATGAAGTAACTGTGATGTACCGGATCCTCGTGGACGTAAGGGTCCTCGAACTCATAGAAGATCACGCCCGTCTCCATCTGAGGGAAGGAAGGGAGAGAAGGGATAAGAACTGGGGAGTTCTTAGTAGGGTCGGGGTTGTTAGTTACATTCATTTATTCATTTTCGATTAGCAGATGGATAATAGGATACAGTAAAGTAGTAAACAGAAGTTAAAAAAATAGATAGAAAAAAAATAAAGAACAGAACATAAGCAGAAGAATACAAGAAGATAAAGCACAAACATAGCACTCGAGCAAACAAACATAAAGAAATAAATCACACACAACTAGGAATGCGACAGAGAATGATGCGCAGACAAGAATGATGCATCTCGAGTCCTAGTACAGGCCATGAGCTCATGTGTCGGTTAGCACCTGCATTCCCGACATTTATCCAGTCACGAGTTTACGATTTCCCGGATACGATCTTCCGTTCAAATAAATTCACATATAATTATTAGCAGCTCTATTGAGACAGCCTCTACTTTCTACTCGCAGAAAATGTACTCCTGAGAACGGAAAATTGCTGTAGGTATCCTAGTTTCCCTACAGAAGCTCTTGTGAACGGGAAATTGCTGTAGGTATCCTAGTTTCCCTACAGAATCTCTTGGGTTGCTTTAAGCAACAGATAATAAACATTATCTCTTGGGTTGCATTAAGCAACGAATAAACAAACAATATCTCTTTATTGTATTACTCAACTCTTTTATCTCTTTGCTCTGTTCTGGTTTTTCTTTTCTCTGTATCCCTTTACTCTGTTCTGGTTAGTCTATTCTCTGTAACTCTTTGCTTTTCTCTGATTACTCTTTCCTCTGTATCTATAGTACTCTTTTTCTCTTTATCTCTTTACTTTACTCTGTTCTCTGTGTTTCTTTATTCTGTTCTGATTTTTCTGCTTAACGTATGTATGTAAAGCTTATGTAAATTTCGGTATGAATAGTTAGCCTGTACCAAGTATAGGTTCATTAAGTCTATACTGAAACAGTTTAACTTTTCATATAATACCTAACCCTAGTCGCAACTCAAGGACAAACTATGTTGCCCTAGTTTGTTCGCTAGTCTCTATCTGTTTTTCTGTCATTAAAACTTTACAGACTTTTACTTTGATTTTCATCTTTTCTTTATCTTTTTATCTTTCTTTTATCTTTGCCTCACTAATATGTTCTTACCACTCCCTATGTGTTTTATGAAGGTAATTATGAGATTCTGCACTTAAAGTTGTCTTTCTAAAACTTTTATAGAAAACTGCCTTTTCGCATTATTTTATTATTTTTATTAAAATATTATTTTTAATTAAATATTATTATTTAATATTTTATTATTATTTATTATTTTATCATTAATTTTCGAAAATTAACTTACCTTTTACTTTTAAGCTTTAAAATTTACTTTTTACCACCCGTAACTTTTAATATTTCTACTTTAATCACCCTAACTTTCAGAAATTACTAAATAACCCCTTAAACACCAAAATTTTTACTTTCTTGCCATTTTAAGGATCTAAAGCCTGTTCTTCATTGTTCTTCACCACACTCAAAGTGTTCTTCATGTTCTTCATAAATTCTTCAGATTCTTTCACTGTTTTTACACGTTTTTCAGTCTTTTCAGCAATCGATTTTTACCAAAATCCAAAATAAATTCCCAGCCACTAAAGCCCCTTATTTCTTACTTGATTTCAACACAAGTTAAACCCCAATTTAAGTCCTAGGGTTCGTTTTTCCAGAAGCCATGAAGAACATAAATTCAGAGTTGAATATCATCAAATTTCATCAAATTTTCACCAAAATTTCAACAAGAATCACTCATATAAACAATCAATTTCAAGCACAGCCAAACCATATCATAATCACACAACTCAAAAACAATCAATCAAGATTAATTTTACCAAACCCTACCTGGTTTTGCTGCTCCTAATTCAGTTAGATTTTCAGGTGGTCCTTAAGCACGTTTTCCTCCTAAATCACATCAAGAACAACTTTAAATCCAAAACTCTCAACTAACCAAATCTCACTCAGCAAGTTAGGAAGTGATTTCTAACCTTAGACTTGCTGGAAATTCACGTTTCTTGGCCCTCAAGTCAAGTTAAGCATGATTCCTAAGGAAGAACATCAAGAAAACACATGTTTAAGCATGTTTCCTTGAAACCGAATCAAAAGAGAGATGGTGCAGCCAACTCACCTTGATTCCAGCCTTGATAAGTCATATGATCATGTAGAGAAATAAGAGAGGATCATTTTGGTCGCATTGAAATTTTGATTTGAGTTTTAGTTCAGCAGAAATTAAGCTTTGAAGATTTGGAACTAAGAACTTTTCTCTCCTTTTCTCTCTTCCTATTTTCGGCCACAAAGTGGAAATGAGCCAGCCTTGGGGGTTTTTTGGGTGTAGGGTGAGTTGTGATTGGTTGGCTTGGAGGTGGATTAAAATAATATTAAAATATCTCAGGTGTATAACTACTAAAACTAGATGTATCGGAACACTTGCAAAAACATCTCTAAAAATTATTTTCTGAGCTACTAGCATAAATGACACTAGTAATATATTTATTATGAGAATAAGACATGTTTAATGAGGCCTTAGTATTGCTAAAGTCATCAGAGAGTGCTGGTGCTAAGCTGCACCAGTAAACTGTGAACCCGGTTAAATCGATTTTCTGTTTTTTAACTAAAACTGACTAGGTAACCTTATAATATCATTCAAGAAGCTTCTAATACTAATATAATGATAATATCATCCTATTATCTCTCTTCTCTCATAAATCGAGTCCGGTTTGTCTAACTGAGACTATTTACGAAAAACCGAATCAAAACTCCTAACCGATACGGTTCAAAAGCTAGGTTCTTCATCACTGCGTTATCGAGCTTGCCTCATAAAAGGTTCTAGCTTAAAGATGACATAATGATAATGAGGATCGAGATACTTGATGATATATCAGAGCTTCTCCCCTTACTAATCCTCCAGAGTTCTCCGTACTTTCAGAAAAGATCTCGCGTACTCGAAAACCGGGGTTGTTACACCTAACAGAAATTTTCGAAAAAGAAGAAGACATGGCAGCCGAAAATAACAACAATGGTGGAGATGCAAGGAAGGTGCTTGGTGACTTTACTGCACCCACTTCTGACTTTTATGGAAGAAGCATCTCAATTCTTGCAATTGGAGCAAACAACTTTGAGCTTAAGCCTCAATTAGTTTCTCTAATGCAGCAGAATTGCAAGTTTTATGGACTTTCATTGGAAGATCTTCATCAATTCTTAGCTGAATTCTTGCAAATATGTGACACTGTTAAGACCAATGGGGTTAATCCTGAGGTCTACAGACTTATGCTTTTCCCCTTTGCTATAAGAGACAGAGCTAGGATATGGTTAGACTCACAACCTAAAGAAAGCCTGAACTCTTGGGAAAAGTTAGTCAATGCTTTCTTGGCCAAATTCTTTCCACCTCAAAAGTTGAGCAAGCTTAGAGTGGAAGTCTAAACCTTCAAATAGAAGGAAGGTGAATCCCTCTATGAAACTTGGGAAAGATACAAGCAATTGATCAGAAGGTGTCATTCTGACATGCTTTCAGAATAGAGCATCTTATGTATATTCTATGATGGTCTGTCTGAATTGTACAAGATATCATCGGATCACTCTGCTGGTGAATCTCTTCATCTGAAGAAAACGCCTACAGAAGCCCAGGAACTCATTGAGATGGTTGCAAATAACCAGTTCATGTATACTTCTAAAAGAAATCCTGTGAATAATGGGATGACTCAGAAGAAAGGAGTTCTTGAGGTTGATACTCTGAATGCCATATTGGCTCAGAACAAAATATTGACTCAGCAAGTCAATATGATTTCTCAGAGTCTGACTGAAATGCAAGCTGCATCAAGCAGTACTAAAGAAGCCTCCCCTGAAAGAGAATCTTATGACCCTGAGAATCCTGCAATGGAAGAGGTGAATTACATGGTAGAATCCTATGGAAACACCTATAATCCTTCATGGAGGAATCATCCTAATTTCTCATGGAAGGATCAACAGAAGCCTAATCAAGGCTTCAATAATAATGGTGGGAGAAATAGGTTTGGCAATAGCAAGCCTTTTCCATCATCTTCTGAGCAACAGATAGAGAGTTCTAAGCAGAGCCACTCTGACTTAGCAACCATAGTCTCTGATCTATCTAAGACCACTCTCAGTTTCATGACTGAAACAAAGTCCTCCATAAGAAATTTGGAGGCACAAGTGGGTCAACTGAGCAAAAGAGTTACTGAAATCCCTTCTAGTACTCTTCCAAGCAATACAGAAGAGAATCCAAAGAGAGAGTGCAAGGCCATAACTATAACCAAAATGGCCGAACCTGGAGAGGAAGAAAAGGTAGTGATTTCCAGTGAGGAAGACCTCAAGGAACATCCACTGGCCAATAAAGAGTTCCCCATTGTGGAACCAAAGTAATCTGAGGCTCATATAGAGACCATAGAGATTCCACTGAACTTACTGTTGCCATTCATGAGCTTTGATGAGTATTCTTCCTCTGAAGAGGATGAAGGTATTATTGAAGAGCAAGTTGCTCAGTATCTAGGAGCAATCATGAAGCTGAATGCCAAGTTATTTGGTAATGAGACTTGGGAGGATGAACCTCCATTGCTCATCAAGGAACTAAATGCTTTGGGGCAACTAAAGTTACCTCAAAAGAAACCGGATTCCGGAAAGTTCTTAATACCTTGCATCATAGGCACCATGACCTTTAAGAAGACTCTGTGTGACCTTGGTTCAAGTATAAACCTCATGCCACTCTCTGTAATGGAGAAACTAGGGATCTTTGAGGTAAAAGCTGCAAGAATCTCACTAAAGATGGAAGACAATTCAAGGAAACAGGCTTATGGACTTGTAGAGGATGTCTTAGTGAAGGTTGAAAGCTTTTACATCCTTACTGATTTCATAATCCTAGACACTGGTAAGGAAGAAGATAAATCCATCATCCTTGGAAGACCCTTCCTAGCCACAGCAAGAGCTGTGATTGATGTGGACAAAGGAGAGTTAGTCCTTCAATTGAAAGATGACTACCTTGTGTTTAAGGCTCAAGGATCTTCTTCTGTAACCATGGAGAGGAAGCATGAAAAGCTTCTCTCAATACAGAGTCAAATAGAGCCCCCACACTCAACTTCTAAGTTTGGTGTTGGGAGGCCATCATCAAGATCTGAGTCTCTGTGAAGCTCTCTAAGAGCTCATTGTCAAGCTATTGACATTAAAGAAGCGCTTATTAGGAAGCAACCCAATGTTATTTAATTATATTTATTTATATTCCATTGTCATTTTATGTTTTTTTTAGGTTGATGATCATGTGAAGTCATAAAAACAGTTGCAGAATTAAAGCAAAATGAAAAACAGCATCAAAAATAGCACACCTTGGAGGACAGACTTACTGGCGTTTAAACGCCAGTAAGGATAGCAGAATGGGCGTTTAACACCCAGCCTGGCAGTATTCTGGGTGTTAAATGCCAGAATGGGCAGCACTCTGGGCGTTTAATGCCAGAAAGGGATAGCAGACTGGCGTTTAACGCCAGGAAAGGTAGTAGAGATGGCATTTAACGCCAGAATTTGCACACAGAGGGCGTTTGAATGCCAGAATGGTGCAGGGAGCAAAATTTCTTGACACCTCAGGATCTGTGGACCCCACAGGATCCCCACCTACCCCACCTCTTCTTCTCTCCTCTTCACACCTTTCCATAACACTCTCCCCCAAATACCCTTGACCAATCCCATCAATAACTCTTTCCCAAATATCCTTCACCTATCAATTCCTACCCTCTTACCCATATTCTCTTTACCGCTCACATCCACCTATCATAAATCTCACCTACCCCACCATTCAAATTCAAACTATTTTCCTCCCAAACCCACCCATTCTCACACGGATTCCCTCTCTCCCCTACTCTATAAAAACCCCTCCTCACTACCTTCACTTTCACACATCACAAACACTTCTTTCCCCCCTTGGCCGAAACCAACACTACCTTCTATCTCCTCCATTTCTTCTTCATCTACTCCTTTCTTTCTTCTTTTGCTCGAGGACGAGCAAATCTTTTAAGTTTGGTGTGGAAAAAGCTCTGCTTTTTTATTTTTGCATAACCACTAATGGCACCTAAGGCTGGAGAAACCTCTAGAAAGAGGAAAGGAAAGGCAATTGCTTCCACCTCCGAGTCATGGGAGATGGAGAGATTCATCTCAAAGGTCTATCAAGACCACTTCTATGAAGTTGTGGCCAAGAAAAAGGTGATCTCTGAGGTCCCCTTCAAGCTCAAAAAAGGTGAATATCCAGAGATCCAACATGAGATTCGAAGAAGAGGTTGGGAAGCTCTCACCAACCCAATCCAACAAGTCGGAATCTTAATGGTCCAACAGTTCTATGCTAATGCATGGATCACTAGGAACTATGACCAAAGTATGAACCCAAACCCAAAGAATTGGCTCACAATGGTTCGGGGGAATTACTTGGATTTCAGTCCAGAAAATGTAAGGTTGGCATTTAACTTGCCAATGATAAGAGAAGATCCTCATTCTTTTAGTAGAAGGGTCAACTTTGATAAAAAGTTGGACCAAGTCTTTAAGGACATTTTTGTGGAAAGAGCTCAATGGAAGAGAGACTCAAGAGGCAAGCCGGTTCAACTAAGAAGGCTTGACCTTAAACCCGTGGCTAGGGGATGGTTGGAGTTCATCCAACGCTCTATCATTTCTACTAGCAACCGGTCTGAAATTACAATAGACCGAGCTATCATGATCCATAGCATCATGAATGGAGAGGAAGTAGAAGTTCATGAGATCATACCTCTAGAACTCTACAAGGTGGCGGATAAGTCCTCTACTTTGGCAAGGTTAGCCTTCCCTCATCTCATCTGTCACCTATGCAATTCAGCTGAAGTTGTCATAGAGGAAGACATCCTCATTGAAGAGGACAAGCCCATCACTAAGAAGAGGATAGAGCAAACAAGAGAGCCCACTCATGGACCTCAACAAGAGCATGAGAAAATTCCTCATCAAGAAATCTCTGAGATGCCTCAAGGGATGCACTTTCCTCCACAAAACTATTGGGAGAAAATCAACACCTCCTTAGGAGAACTGAGTTCTAACATGGGCAACTAAGGATGGAGCACCAAGAGCACTCCATTATCCTCAATGAAATTAGAGAAGACCAAAGACCCATGAGGGAGGAACAACAAAGGCAAGGAAGAGACTTAGAGGAGCTCAAGCACTCCATAAGATCTTCAAGAGGAAGAACTAGCTGCCATCACTAAAGTAGACCCATTCTTTAATTTCCTTGTTCTTATTTTTCTGTTTTTCTAAAATTATGCTTTATGTTTTGTCTATATTTGTGTCTTTATTACATGATCATTAGTGTCTAGTGTCTATGTCTTAAAGTTATGAATATCCTATGAATCATTCACCTTTCTTAAATAAAAAATGTTTTTAATTGCAAAAGAACAAAAAATACATGATTTCGAATTCTATCTTGAAATTAGTTTAATTATTTTGATGTGGTAGCAATACTTTTTGTTTTCTGAATGAATGCTCGAACAGTGCATATGTTTTGAATTTGTTGTTTATGAATGTTAAAATTGTTAGCTCTTGAATGAATAATGAAAAAAAGAGAAATGTTATTGATAATCTGAAAAATCATAAAATTGATTCTTGAAGCAAGAAAAAGCAGTGAATAGAAAAAGCTTGCGAAAAAAAAGAAGAAAAAAGGGTGAAAAATAAAGAAGAAAAGAAAGAAAAAGAAAAAGCAAGCAGAAAAAGCCAATAACCCTTTAAACCAAAAGGCAAGGGTAAAAAGGATCCAAGGCTATGAGCATTAATGGATAGGAGGGCCCATAGGAATAAAATCCTGGCCTAAGCGGCTAAATCAAGCTGTCCCTAACCATGTGCTTGTGGCGTGAAGGTGTCAAGTGAAAGCTTGAGACTGAGCGGTGAAAGTCGTGGACCAAAGCAAAAAGAGTATGCTTAAGAGCTTTGGGCACCTCTAACTGGGGACTCTAGCAAAGCTGAGTCACAATCTGAAAAGGTTCACCCAATTATGTGTCTGTGGCATTTATGTGTCCGGTGGTAATACTGGAAAAAAAGTGCTTAGGGTCACGGCCAAGACTCATAAAGTAGCTGTCTTCAAGAATCAACATGCTGAACTAAGAGAATCAATAACACTATCTGAATTCTAAGTTCCTATGGATGCCAATCATTTTGAACTTCAAAGGATAAAGTGAGATGCCAAAACTGTTCAGAAGCAAAAAGGCTACAAGTCCCGCTCATCTAATTGAAGCTAATCTTCATTGATAAGTTTGGAATTCATTGTATATTCTCTTCTTTTCATCCTATTTTGTTTTTAGTTGCTTGGAGACAAGCAACAATTTAAGTTTGGTGTTGTGATGAGTAGACAATTTATACCCTTTTTTGGCATTATTTTTACATAGTTTTTAGTATATTTTAGTTACTTTTTATTATATTTTTATTAGTTTTTATTCAAAAATCATATTTTTGGACTTTACTATGAGTTTGTGTGTTTTTCTATGATTTCAGGTATTTTCTGGCTGAAATTGAGGGACCTGAGCAAAAATCTGATTCAGAGGCTGAAAAAGGACTGCAGATGCTGTTGGATTCTGACCCTTCTGCACTCGAAGTGGATTTTCTGGAGCTGCAGAAGCCCAATTGACATGCTCTCAATTGCGTTGGAAAGTAGACATTCTGGGCTTTCTAGCAATATATAATAGTCTATACTTTGCCCGAGATTTAATGGCCCAAACTGGCGTCCAAAGCCACCCAAAAACATCTTGGCGTAAAACGCCCAAAGTGTCACCAGAATTGGAGTTAAATGCCCAAACTGGCACCAAAGCTGGCGTTTAACTCCAGGAATAACCTATGCACGTGTAAAACTCAATGCTCAGCCCAAGCACACACCAAGTGGATCCCAGAAGTAGATTTCTGCACTATCTGCACTTAGTTACTCATTTTCTGTAAACCTAAGTTACTAGTTTAGTATAAAAACTACTTTTAGAGATTTATTTTACAGTTTTTATCTTTTGGAATATCTTTTGATCACTTTGATCTTAAAGACCATTATTCACGTTTTTTAGGCTGGCCTCACGGCCATGCCTAGACCTTTTTCACTTATGTATTTTCTACGGTGGAGTTTCTACACCCCATAGATTAAGGTGTAGAGCTCTGCTGTTCTTCATGAATTAATGCAGTTACTACTATTTTCTATTCAATTCACGCCTACTTCTTCTCCAAGATATACTCTCGTTCTTAATTCAGTTAAGTCAGAATGAAAGGGTGACCCATGACAATCACCCAATCTTCGTTACTCGCTTAGCCAGGATCGCGTGCCTGACAACCACAAAGCGGTCTACATGATGTTCAACGTAGTCATTGGATGACAGCTGGAGTATACTCTCTTGGATATCTAATACACAGACTGAGTCCGTGAGATTAGTATCTTCGTGGTATAGGCTAGAACCAATTGGCAGCCATTCTTGAGATCCGGAAAGTCTAAACCTTGTATGTGGTATTCTGAGTAGGATCTGGGAAGGAATGACTATTACGAGCTTCAAACCTGCGAATGTTGGGCGCAAGTGACAGTGTGCAAAAGGATCAATGGATTCTATTCTGACGCTAGCAGGATCCGACAGATGATTAGCCATGCGGTAGCTGTACCTGGTATTTTTCATCCGAGACGAGAAATCCGACAGTTGATTAGCCGTGCAGAAACCGTAGAGGACTATTTTCACTGAGAGGATCTTACAGCTTGCCATGGAAGGAAGTAACGCATGGTTGGAAGAAGACAATAGGAAAGAAGAGATTCAGAAGCAGCAAAGCATCTCCAAACGCTTATCTGAAATTCCCACCAATGAATTACATAAGTAACTTTATTTTATTTTATGTTTTATTTATATTTTAATTATTTAAAACCTCATAACCAATCGAATCCACCTGACTAAGATTTACAAGATGACCTTAGCTTGCTTCAAGCCGACAGTCTCTGTGGGATCGACCCTTACTCACGTAAGGTTTATTACTTGGACGACCCAGTGCACTTGCTGGTTAGTTGTGCGGAGATGTGAAAAGTGTGAATCACGATTTCCGTGCACTAAGTTTTTGGCGCCTTTGCCAGGGATTGTTCGAATTTGGACAACTGACGGTTCATCTTGTTGCTTAGATTAGGTAATTTTATTTTATGTTTAAGCTTTTTAAATATTAGTTTTCGAAAAATTCAAAAAAAAAATTCAAAAAAAAAATTTGTGTTCTTCAGAATTTTTAAGAATGAATTCTAGAGTTTCATAAGATATGATGAAGCCGGGCTGGCTGCTTAGCCATGTCTAATCTTTTGGACTGAGGCTTCCACTTCTCATTGACATGCTTGTATGTTTTATGCTAAAGCTTGGCTGGCTATTTTGCCATGTCTAATCTTTTGGACCAAAGCTTTCATTTAAAGCTTGGCTGGCCATCTGGCCATGTCTAATTCTTTTGGACCGAAGCTTTAGACTAACAGTGCATGATTACTGGAATTCTTATTAAAAATTTTGTATCCCTTTATTTTCTTTTTCCAATTAATTTTCAAAAAATACAAAAAAATTTTAATAAAATCATAAAAACCAAAAATTTTATGTTTTTTGTTTAAGTCTTGTATCAAATTTTAAGTTTGGTGTCAATTGCATGTTTTAACTTTCTTTAAATTTTCGAAAATTCATGCATGTGTTCTTCATTGATCTTCAAGTTGTTCTTGATGATTTTTCTTGTTTGATCTTTAATTTTTCTTGTTTGGTGTCTTTTCTTCTTTTTCATATGCATTTTTGAATTACTAGTGTCTCAACATTAAAAATTTTTAAGTTTGGTGTCTTGCATGTGTCTCTTTTCTTAAAAATTTTCAAAAATATGTTCTTGATGTCCATCTTGATCTTCAAAGTGTTCTTCGTATTCATCTTGACATTCAAAGTGTTCTTGCATATTTTTCTTGTTTTGATTCTTAAATTTTTATGTTTTGCATCAATTAGTGTTTTTCTCTCTCATCATTAAAAATTCAAAAATAAAAAAAATATTTTTCCCTTATTTCACTCATAAATTTCGAAATTTTGAATTGATTTAGTCAAAAAGTTTTAAAATTTAGTTGTTTCTTGTTAGTCAAGTCAAAATTTCAATTTAAAAATTCTATCTTTTCAAATCCCTTTCAAAAATTAAATCTTTTTCATTTTTCTTTCATGTTTTCAAAAATCCCAAAATTAATTTTCAAAATATTTTTCTTATTTTTATTTCATGATTTTCGAAATTATTGCTAACATTTAGTGTTTTTATTCAAAAATTTTCAAGTTGTTACTTGCCTATTAAGAAAGGATCAATCTTTAAATTCTAGAATCATATCTTTTTAGTTTCTTGTTAGTCAAGTAATCAACTTTAATTTCAAAAATCAAATCTTTTTAATTTCCTTTTCAAATCTTTTTCAAAATTTAATTTCAAAATCCTTTTCTAACTTCTCATCTTTTCAAAATTTATTTTCAAATCTTTTTCAATTAACTACTTGACTTTTTGTTTGATTTTAAAATTTTTTCTATTTCAATCATATCTTTTTCAAAACTACCTAACTACTTTTCTCTCTCTAATTTTCGAAAACCCCTCACCACTTTTTCAAAATTCTTTTTTATTAACTAATTATTTTAAATTCTAATTTTATTTTATTTCTCTTCTTAATTTTCGAATTCTAACTCAAAATTTAAAATAAAAACAAAAATACTTTTATTTTATTTTAAATTAATATTCAAAATTCTTCTCTCTCTCTCATCTCTTTCTATTTATTTTATTCATCTCCTAACACTTCTCTTCTTCTTATAATTTGAAGCCTCTTTCTCTCTGTGCTCGAATTCTTCTTCTTCTCCCTTTTTCATTCTATCCTTCGATTCTTCTACTCACATAAAGAAATCTCTATACTGTGACATAGAGGATTCCTATTCTTTTCTGTTCTCTTCTTTTTCATATGAGCAGGAACAAGGACAAGAACATTCTTGTTGAAGCTGATCCTAAACCTGAAAGGACTCTGAAAAGGAAGCTAAGAGAAGCTAAAGCACAATACTCTAGAGAGGACCAAACAAAAATTTTTGAAAAAGAAGAAGACATGGCAGCCGAAAATAACAACAATGGTGGAGATGCAAGGAAGGTGCTTGGTGACTTTACTGCACCCACTTCTGACTTCTATGGAAGAAGCATCTCAATTCCTGCAAATGGAACAAACAACTTTGAGCTTAAGCCTCAATTAGTTTCTCTAATGCAGCAGAATTGCAAGTTTTATGGACTTCCATTGGAAGATCCTCATCAGTTCTTAGCTGAATTCTTACAAATCTGTGACACTGTTAAGACTAATGGGGTTAATCCTGAGGTCTACAGACTTATGCTTTTCCCCTTTGCTGTAAGAGACAGAGCTAGGATATGGTTGGACTCACAACCTAAAGAAAGCCTGAACTCTTGGAAAAAGTTGGTCAATGCTTACTTGGCCAAATTTTTTCTATCTCAAAAGTTGAGCAAGCTTAGAGTGGAAGTCCAAATCTTCAGACAGAAGGAAGGTGAATCCCTCTATGAAGCTTGGGAAAGATACAAGCAATTGATCAGAAGGTGTCCTTCTGACATGCTTTCAGAATGGAGCATCTTATGTATATTCTATGATGGTCTGTCTGAATTGTCCAAGATGTCAGCGGATCACTCTGCTGGTGGATCTCTTCATCTGAAGAAAATGCCTGCGGAAGCCCAGGAACTCATTGAGATGGTTGCAAATAAGCAGTTCATGTATACTTTTGAAAGAAATCCTGTGAATAATGGGATGACTCAGAAGAAAGGAGTTCTTGAGATTGATACTCTGAATGCTATATTGGCTCAGAACAAAATATTGACTCAGCAAGTCAATATGATTTCTCAGAGTCTGACTGAAATGCAAGCTGCATCAAGCAGTACTAAAAAAGCCTCCCCTGAAGAAGAAGCTTATGACCATGAGAATCCTGCAATGGAAGAGTTGAATTACATAGGTGAATCCTATGGAAACACCTATAATCCTTCATGGAGGAATCATCCTAATTTCTCATGGAAGGATCAACAGAAGCCTAATTAAGGCTTCAATAATAATGGTGGGAGAAATAGGTTTGGCAATAGCAAGCTTTTTCCATCATCTTCTGAGCAATAGACAGAGAGTTCTAAGCAGAGCCACTCTAACTTAGCAACCATAGTCTCTGATCTATCTAAGACCACTCTCAGTTTCATGACTGAAACAAAGTCCTCCATAAGAAATTTGGAGGCACAAGTGGGTCAACTGAGCAAAAGTGGTACTGAAATCCCTCCTAGTACTCTCCCAAGCAATACAGAAGAGAATCCAAAGAGAGGTTTGACGTGGCGGAAATTGGCGAGTTAAGAAATTATTATAAGAGATGCGTTGCAAGTATAGTTCTCAACCAACCAAAATTGCGCTTACCAATTTAGAAGGGTTGTCAAAAAATTAGAATTAAAATACTGGGAGTATGAATCCCAGGTCGTCTCCCAACGAGTTGCATAAAGGTGTGCTATTTTATTAATCAGATGTTTTCTAAAATGGTTTGAGTTGATAAATAGGAAATTAAATCAAAGAAATTATGTAATTTAAATAAAAATCTTGACCGGGAGTAGATTAGTTGGAAGCCCTATCCTTGATGGAGTTCTCTCAAGTTCAATTGATAATTGAAGGTTGTCTGCTCAGTTATCCTTTACCGGATAAAGGAAAGTCAAGCACGTCGGAAGTCAATTTCTATTCACAAGTTCTTATCCTCTCCCTTGGAAAGGACTAGTGTCAATGATTAGAGGGCAACCCAACGCTAATCCCAATTATAATTTTACTCTTGAGCATCCAACTCAAGGTCCTCCTTTCAATCAACTCCCAATCAAGTCATGGACCTACTCGCTCATTATGATTGTAAAATTCATGAAATAAGAAGGGAAAATAAAGAAAGACATGATAAATAATAATAAAAATAGAAATAGTTCTTGTATTAATAAATTCAAAAAAATAGTTCAATAGTAACTCTGAATAAAATAAGGATATGAAAGAGTAAGTGACAAGTAAGGAAACAAACTAGAATGATGAAGTCTTGATGGAGGTAATAACTCTTCTCAATATCCCAATTCGAAAAGCAATAAAATCAAAATCCTAAGAACTATGAATGTGTAGAGAGAAAACCTAGAGGAGGAGTAAAATCAGATCAAAAACTAAAATTATGCAGAATGAACGTTCTTTTTCTTTGTCTCTGCATGTTCCCTGGCTCTAATATGCTTTTTTGGGCCGAAAACTGGGTCAAAACAGGGCCCAAAATCGCCCTCAGCAAATTCTGCAGATTCTGCAGATCGCGCACGTCACGCGATCGCGTCATTCACGCGTTCGCGTCATTCACGCGTTCGCGTCATCCACACGTTCGCGTCATCCAGCGTCTTGCCTTGCCACGCGTGCGCGTCATCCACGCCTTCGCGTCACTTGTGCAGTTTCCATTCCGTGCGTTCGCGTCAGGCACGCGGGCGTGTCACTGCAATTTCCTCTATGTCATGCGGTCGCGTGAGTCATGCGTCCGCGTCACTTCTCGCTGGTCATCTCCTCAATTTCTTGTGTTCCTTCCAACTTTGCAAGCTTCCTTTCCAATCTCCAAGTCATTCATGCCCTATAAAGCCTGAAACACTTAACACGCAGATCACGGCATCGAATGGAATAAAGGAGAATTAAAATACATAATTAAAAACTTCTAGGAAGCAGTTTTTCAACCATGGGGTAATTTTGGGAAGGAATTATAAATACATGCTAATTTAATGAATAAGTGGGTAAAGATTTGATAAAACCACACAATTAAACACAATATAGACCATAAAATAATGGTTTATCAACCTCCCCACACTTAAACATTAGAATGTCCTCATGCTTAGTTGAATGAGATAAAATGAATGAGTAGGAACATGTAAAACTCATGCAATGCAATGCAACCTATATATGTGAATGCAACTATATGATTCTTGTCCACTTGGTCAAAAGTAAATAAGCTCTTCAAGATAATCACAAATCAAATTCCACTAATTTAATTCTTATATAGGAACAACAGACAAAAATGCAAGAAGGTAGCTCATGAAAGCAGGGAACATAGAATTTAAGCATTGAACCCTCACTGATGATGTATGTACGCTCTTAATCTCTCTAGTGTATAGGGTAATCACTCTATCCTTCTCTAATCATGCTTTCTAATTTTTTTGTTCTTCACCTAACCAATCAACAATAATTAATATACCAATGCAAACATCATGAGGTCTTTTCAAGGTTGTAATGGTGCCAAGGTAAGGGTAAGGATATATATATATATGGCTGAGTAAGCTTATAAATTGAATCTTTAATTATCCCAAGCTTTCACCTAACACACACATATATATATTCCATGTAACTTAAATTTCACACCTAGCTACCCAAAATTTTTTCTTTCACATTCCATACTCATGTATCAACTTTTATTTTAAAATAAACACAACTTATCAATGCACATAGAATTTTAATTTTTCTTTTATAATTTCACATGAGTAGGTACCCAAACTCTCATTATATTATCATGACGCATTCCCTTATTATCTTTTGTTCCCACAATTTTCCCATACCCAATTAACACACAATTCTATCTCAAGCTAACCAAAGATTCAATTGGGATATATAATTGTTTTTCTGCTTAAGGCTAGTGATGTGGTGAAATAAAGAATAAATGGGATTTAAAGGCTCAAAGTGGCTAACAAAGGTAACTTAAGGGGTAGGCTTAATTTGGATAAGTGAGATAAACAAATAATGGCCTCAATCATACGTAAGCATATAAATATATTAAACATTGGACATATAAGATGAAACAAAATACAGATTACAATCATAGAGAAGTAAACACACAAGAATAAAATATTTATGGCTAAATAATGTAACCATGTATTTAGGCTCAAAGTCTCACAGGTTGTGTATTCTTTAGCTCAAAAATCATGTTTCAGATACAACTTCAAGTAAATTTTACATAAATTTTTTTTTATTAAAATTAGTGAAATTTTGTTCTAAAAAAAAATAGGGTCTTAGAAGAAACTTACTGTCTTTTCAATCAAGTAGAACATGCATGCAACTATCTTATTACTATGCAATTTATCCTATTCTACAAAAGAAAAACTAACTAAATATCCTATTTTATTGGTGTTAAGGAAGAAAAATTAACTCCGGAAGTCAGGTACTGACCGACCTCCCCACACTTAAGGCTTTGCACCGTCCTCGGTGCCATCTGTCAGGAACAAAGGTGGGCTGGTAGCAGTATCTCCACAGTCGGGACCGTCATGGCTCCCTGTGCTGGTAAACAAAGTGGAGTCCGGGGTGTCTGAGTCTCTGTATTTTCCTTTAAGCAGCTCCTTGAGGTATGTGAATCGGCGCTTGTTACGGCGCTCTCTCAGCTTTGCTTTGTGTTCCTGCCGATCCAACCTCTCAAGTATCTGGTGGAGCAGTTGGTTTGTTGTAGGTTCTTGTGGTGTTGAATGAGGAATATCTTCAGCTGGTTCAGTGGGCTGGCTTGTAGTTACGGCTGGAGATCTAATATATTTTCCGTGAGGGACGTATTGATCATCCCGCGAAAGCATGGCTTTGGTGTCCCCAGCTCTGTAGGAGACTCCGGCTGCTGAGACAAGATCTGAGACCAAGGCAGGAAAAGATAAGTTGCCCGTAATTTGTACGTGTCCCATGGCATTCCGGATGTGTCTTGGTAGGTTCAGAGGCTGGTCCGTAAGGATGCACCATAGTAGAACGGCCATGTCTGCAGTGAAGGAGGACTCGTGAGTGCTCGAAAAGACGTAATGGGACATAATCTGTGCCCATACGCGAGCCTCCAAGGTAAGTGCAGAAGCCGATATTCCCTTAGGTCGGGAACGATGGTATCCGTGGATCGATCTGCTGTCAGGTAGTGCGATAACTCTGAGAACAGCGTCCCAGTCAAATTGGTACATCTGGCGCTTGAGTGAGGCTTCTTGAAATGCATCCAGTCCATCTGGAGTAAGGGGGAGATCTAGAGCTCGTTGAATAGCCTCTTCTGTAATGGGGACTTGTTTCTGACAGACGTAGACAGACTATAGGGTTGGCAGGTGGAAATTAGAGTAGAACTCGACTACCCAGGAAAGATTGACCTGTCGTGGCTGTCTTTTAAGGAAACCCCATTGTCTTCTTTCAATTTGCGGCTCAACAAATTCAGCAATACGGGTTGGGAGGATAAGAAGGTATTCATTGTTGTAACTCATTTTTGCCAGGATGGGGAACATCTGCTCACAGTAGCGATTGGTAAATCGTGTAGTGTCCTTTGTTGGGAAGGCTTTCTCTTTGTCATCAACCTTAATAATCCTCTTAATTCTTTTTGTTGAGGGCTTGACTGCAGTTGAAGATGGCTTTGGCAGTAGAGCTCGTTTGGTTCCTCTCCTTGCTGTTGATTTGGGAGTAGCTTTCTCCTTGCCTTTCTTGGTGGCCATCCTAAAAGAAAGAAAAGAAAAAGTATGTTAAAATGTCAAGGGTTGGAGCAAGGAAGAGGGTGAAAAGGTGGTAATCAATGCACATTAGGAGATGAATGATGTTAACACATGGTCATGACTACATGTGGAAAATCATCAATGGAAATATAGCAAGTGCATATGGGAATAATTAAATGCAAGGTATTTATTGGCATGCAGGCAAAGGCATGAGTAGCATAGATCAAGCATTTAATGTCTAAGTTAGATTACCAAGTCTGTCATACTAATAATCTGTTTGTATTAACAATTATATTTAAATAATGAAATATAAAAAAGGGTTTTGTGAAAAGCAAGCATATAGAGTAGTAAATTAAAAGAGATCTAAAAAAATAGTGCACAATGCCATACGGGCATTTTCACAAACACATAGCATGCATGGTGAATAAGTTATTGAATGTATTAAATTGAACATGCAAGCAACCCTTAAAAATTAATATATAATTGCCAAACAATTTTGCAACAACCCACAAGCAAATCATAAGGAATAATGATGACCCTAATAAATTTCCAACACCAATTAAAAGAAAAAGAAAGAAAAGGAAAACATGGATAATGCAAGTAAAAGAAAAAGAAAAGGGGAAGAAAACATAAAAAAAAAAAAGAATAGAAAAGTAAGGAGGGATGAAGAAAAGAAAAACCTGGATAATGGTGGTGAGAGAGAGAGAAAATAGAAAGTGAGAAAGAAGGAAGAAGGAAGAAGGGGAAGAAAGAAATAAGGAGGGAAAAGAAAAAAATGATTTGGGGAATAGAAAGATAAGATATTTTGGCAAATTAGGATAAGTTGTGCGGCGCAAGCGACACGGATGCGTGGGGTACACGTTCGCGCGATTTGCGCTCATATGAATCGACGCGGTCGCGTCGGTCACGCGGACGCGTGATTCGTTTTGTGCTATTGGCACGAGGGCAGCCTCGCGCTCCCACAACTCTCTGTTCAAAACTCATTATTGCCAAATTCAGGGTGACGCAGTCACGTGGTTGACGCGATTGCGTGGGTGGCCAATATTTGAATATGACGCGGACGCGTGAGCGATGCGTCCGCGTGGTAAGGCTTGTGCGTTCAGCACCAGTCCAGCACCACTCCAGCACAACTTTCGGTCATGCACCCTGTCTTACGTCGATTTTCAGGTCACGCGACCGCATGGGTGACGCGGATGCGTGGGAGGCATGTTTCCCCTATGACGCAGACGCGTCAGTGATGCGGTCGCGTGGGGTGATTTGTGCCACAGGCACGCCTCCAGCCACGCTCCCGCGTGACTCTCTATTTGATTTATTTGCTTTCTTACTCTTCTGCGACGCGGACGCATCGGTGACGCTGTCGCGTCGCGAGCCTCCTTTTTTTTATTTCTTTTTTTTTATATATGCAATATGCAGATGAGGATGCAAACTAAATATGCTAATAATGAGAAGAGTTATTGAAAAATAAAACTAAGAAGAAGAAGGAAAGGAACGATCATACCATGGTGGGTTGTCTCCTACCTAGCACTTTGCTTTAACGTCCTTAAGTTGGACGCTCCACTAGCTCAGTCTTCTACTGTGGGTGGATCCTCCAAGAGGAAGATCTCTAGCTCCTTGGGTTTCATCGCCTTCTCACCATGATATAGCTTTAAGCGATGACCATTAACTTTGATGAAATCAGAACTTGAAGGATGACTCAGATGGAAGATGCCGTATGGCTCAGCCTTCTCTACTCTATACGGACCTTCCCATCTTGATCTCAACTTGCCTGGCATGAGCCTTAGTCTAGAGTTGTAAAGGAGGACAAAGTCCCCAGGTTGGAACTCTCTCCTCTTGATGTGCTTATCATGCACAGCCTTCATCTTTTCCTTGTACAGCCTTGAGTTCTCATAAGCTTCTAGGCGAAGGCTTTCTAATTCTTATTGTTGCAACTTCCTTTTAGCTTCGGCTTTCTCAAATCCCATATTGCACTCCTTTACTGCCCAAAAGGCTTTGTGCTCTACCTCAACTGGGAGGTGACAGGCTTTTCCATAAACTAAGCGGAAGGGACTCATCCCAATGGGTGTCTTGTATGCTGTTCTGTATGCCCAGAGTGCATCTTGTAGCCTGGTGCTCCAGTCTCTTCTATGAGGTTTGACTATCTTTTGTAATATACTCTTTATCTCTCTGTTAGACACCTCAGCTTGCCCATTAGTCTGGGGATGGTAGGCTGTTTCCACTTTATGAACTATCCCATGCTTCTTCAATAATCCTGTTAGTTTTCTGTTACAGAAATGGGTGCCTTGATCGCTCACGATTGTTCGTGGTGATCCAAAGCGATAAATAATGTGGTTTCTAACAAAGGAAACAACAGTGTTAGCATTATCAGTGCGGGTAGGAATTGCTTCCACCCATTTAGAAACGTAATCTACAGCTAACAATATATAAAAATGACCATTAGAATTTGGAAATGGACCCATGAAGTCAATGCCCCAAACATCAAAAATTTCACAAAAAAGCATAGTCTGTTGAGGCATCTCATCCCTCTTGGATATATTACCAAACCTTTGGCATGGGGAACAAGATTTACAAAATTCAGCAGCGTCTTTAAAAAGAGTAGGCCACCAGAATCCACAGTCTAAGATTTTTCTAGCTGTTCTTTGAGGGCCAAAATGTCCTCCACTCTCAGATGAGTGGCAGGCCTCTAAAATGGACTGGAATTCTTATTGAGACACACACCTTCTAATTACCTGGTCAGCGCCACATCTCCATAAATATGGGTCATCCCATATATAATATTTGGACTCACTTTTCAGCTTGTCTCTTTGATGCTTAGTAAAGTTTGGAGGAAAAGTGCGGCTAACTAGATAATTAGCTACAGGCGCATACCAAGGGACTACTTCAGATACTGCTTGTAAGTTATCAAACGGGAAATTATCATTTATAGGAGTGGCGGTATCCTTAATGTGCTCAAGGCGACTCAAGTGGTCTGCCACTAGATTCTGGTTACCACTCCTATCCTTAATTTCTAAATCAAATTCTTGTAGTAGCAATATCCAACGTATAAGCCTTGGTTTGGACTCCTTTTTAGCTAATAAATACTTTAGAGCTGCGTGGTCTGAGTACACTACTACTCTAATACCAAGTAAATAGGCTCGGAATTTATCCAGAGCAAAAACAATAGCAAGAAGCTCTTTCTCAGTAGTAGTGTAATTAGACTGAGCTGTGTCTAAAGTCTTAGACGCATAAGCAATTACAAAAGGATCCTTACCTTCACGCTGAGTCAGCGCTGCTTCTACTGCATGGTTGGAAGCATCGCACATGATTTCAAATGGCTGGCTCCAGTCTGGTCCTCTCACAATTGGAGCTTGAGTCAGGGCAGTCTTCAGCTTATCAAACGCTTGTTCGCAATCCTCACTGAACTCGAACTCAATATCCTTTTGCAGTAGTCTAGATAAGGGCAGTGCTACCTTACTAAAGTCCTTGATGAATCTTCGGTAAAAACCTGTATGGCCAAGGAACGAACGGACTTCCCTCACAGAGGAGGGGTAAGGTAAACTAGAAATAACATCCACCTTTGCTGGATCTACAGAAATGCCAGTATTAGATACAACATGCCCTAGTACAATCCCTTGTTTTACCATAAAGTGACATTTTTCAATTCAATACAAAGTTTGTACTGACACATCTATCTAATACTCTAGATAAACTATCTAAGCAAAGGCTAAAGGAATCACCATAAACGCTAAAATCATCCATAAAAACCTCCATACAGTCCTCAATAAGGTCAGAGAAAAGACTCATCATGCACCTTTGGAAAGTAGCTAGTGCATTGCACAAGCCAAAGGGCATTTTCTTATAAGCATAAGTCCCAAAAGGACATGTAAAAGTAGTCTTTTCCTGATCTTCAGGAGCTATATGAATCTGGAAATAACCTACGTAACCATATAAAAAGCAATAATGTGATTTACCTGACAGGCGATCCAGCATTTGATCAATGAATGGGAGGGGGTAGTGATCCTTACGAGTGGCCTGGTTGAGGCGCCTGTAATCAATGCAGACCCTCCAGGCGTTCTGTACTCTGGTTGCTATGAGCTCTCTATGCTCATTCTTCACTGTAGTGACTCCAGACTTCTTGGGTACCACTTGTACTAGGCTTACCCATTCACTGTCTGAGATGGGATAGATGATATCTGCCTCAAGTAGTCTGGTCACTTCCTTTTTGACAACCTCTAAGATAGTGGGATTCAGTCTTCTCTGGGGTTGACGAACAGGCCTAGCTCCCTCTTCTAAAAATATTCTGTGCTCACAAACTTGAGGGTTGATGCCTTCTATGTCTCCCAAGCTCCATCCAATTGCTTTTCTGTGTTTCCTCAGCACACTGAGTAGCTGTGCTTCTTGTTGGAAAGTGAGTTCCCTTGCAATGATAACTGGAAACTTCTGCTTGTCCTCAAGGTAAGCATACTTGAGGTGTGGAGGGAGGGGCTTTAATTCTAATTTCTGCTCATGGTCAGGCTCCGGATTATCTGGGGCTGGTGATAATGGCAAAGTGCCCTCATTGCCATCTGAAAATGTCCCTACACTTGGACCTTGTCCTGTGTACTTCTCTTCTAACTCCTCCTGGTGAACTTCAGCCACGGTTTCATCTATGATGTCACACTGGGAGATGGAAAGGTCATCCAGAGGGTGCTCCATAGCTCCATTTAAACTGAATTTCACTATTCTGCCATCTATTTTAAAGGAATAAGTTCCGAAAAATGCGTCCAGCTTGAACTTTGAAGTCTTCAGAAATGGTCTTCCAAGCAGGATTGATGATGGCCTTCCTGAGTCATTAGGGGGCATTTCCAGGATATAGAAGTCAATGGGGAATGTGAGCCCCTTAATGCTCATTAATACATCTTCAATAATTCCAACCACTATAATTATGCTTTTATCTGCTAACACAAAACGAGCTGCCGACCTTTTTAAGGGAGGGAGCCTCAAAGTATCATATATAGACAAAGGCATTATACTAACACATGCTCCTAAATCACAGATGCAGTCAGAAAATATCACACCGCCAATAGTACAAGTAACCATGCATGGACCTGGATCACTACACTTTTCAGGTATACCTCCCATTAAAGCAGATATAGAACTACCTAAAGGAATAGTTTCTAATTCATTAATTTTGTCTTTATGTATACATAAATCTTTTAGAAACTTTGCGTATTTAGGTACCTGCTGAATAACATAAAAAAGGGGAACAGTTACCTCAACCTTTTTGAATATTTCTACCATTTTGGGATCAAGTTCCATATGCTTTCTGGGCTTCCTTGTAATTTGTGGAAATGGAATAGGGAGGGCGTTTCCTGCAGAGTCTGCTTCCTTTGGTGTTTCCTTCTGTGGTTGAGCTTCTTCTTCTTCAACCATATCTTGTATGTCCTCTTCCTCTTCAACATCCACTACTTCCACTACCTCTTCAGCTGAGGCGTGTTCTGATGGGATTGGCTCTTCCTGATTCCTCTCTTGCAGTGTGGTTCCGACCCTTAGGGTGATGGCATTGATGCCACCCTTTGGATTGGGCAATGGTTGAGAGGGGATTCCACCAAAGCTCAAAGGCTGGTTGTTGGAGTTATTTAGTGATCCAATCTGTGATACAAGAGCTTGCAAGGTAGAGTTCAGACCATTTAGAGTAGAAGTAAGGTTGTTTTCCATGGCCTGCTGTCTCCGATCAATAGATTGTAGTAACTCATCATTAGAAGATAAAGAGGGATAAGTGATTTGAGAGGTCTGTTGTTGGTTGTGCTGTGGTCCTTGGAATTGCCTCAGGTGAGGTGCTCTGTAAGGCTGGTTCTGGTTCTGCTGCCTGTTGTTGTTATTATTCCACCTCTAATTTCCCTGATTGTCTCTGCCTCCTCTGTTATTGTTGTCCCTCTAGCCCTGGTTAGAATTATCTCTCCAACCTTGGTTTGAATTGTCCTGCCATCCATGGTTGTAGCTGCCACCTTGGTTGTATCCTTGATTGGATCGGTCATAAAAGTTATGAGTGGCTGCTACAGTGTTGTCTTCCTGCTGGAGCTGCGGACATTCATTAGTATAATGGCTATAATCAGCACAGATCCCGTACATTCTCTGTGGGACTAACTGTTGGCTTTGCTGTGGCAGAGAGGGCTGAGCTTGCTGAGCTTGTTGTTGACTCAACTGCATCTGCTTCAGTAAGTTGGTCATTTCACAGATACTCTGAGTTAGAGCAGCAGTCTCTCTGCTAGAGGATACTTCTGCAACAGAATTTGACCGGCTTTGTTTCTGCCTGTGATTCCTAGTAGATTCAGCCAAGTCGCTGATTAATTGCCATGCCTCATCAGTGGTCTTGTACTTTTTCATAGACCCATTGCTAGCACTTTCCAATGTGGTCTTATCTTGGGGCCTCATGCCCTGTGTGATGTAGCCGAGCAACACTATCTTGTCAATCATATGGTGGGGGCATGCTTCCAGAAGATTGTTGAAGTGATCCTAGTATTCGTAGAGAGTCTCTGACTCATCCTGAACAATCATGGAAATGTCTTTTCTCAGTTTATCAGTAACTTCAGTTGGAAAGAATTTTTCCAAAAATTCTCTTCTAAGCGTATCCCAGTCAGAAACAGTTGCTGCGGGTTGAATGTAGTACCACTCTCTTGCCTTTCCCTCAAGAGAGAATGGGAAGACTTTTAATGAAATAGAAGTTTCATCTGCACCATCACGCTTGACAGTAGAATAGGCTGCTTGGAAATCCCTAAAGTGCTTGATAGGCTCTTGAGCAGGTAAGCCATGAAACTTAGGCATCAAGTTGAGCAGTGCAGTCTTTATTTCAAAGTCTGTAGCCACTGCTGGGTGATGCGCTTGAAACGGTTGCAGCGTGAAATCAGGGGCTCCAGCCTCCTGGATAGTAACTCTCCTAGGTGCTGCCATGTCACCTGCACGTAAATCAACCGAATCAGTAGAAAGGGAGCTTATTTCTTCCTCAAGTAGAAAAATAAAATAAAATGCAAATAAATAAATTCCAATCAATAAATTAGCACTCTATTGCAACTCCCCGGGAACGGCGCCAAAAATTCACGTGGCGGAAATTGGCGAGTTAAGAAATTATTATAAGAGATGCGTTGCAAGTATAGTTCTCAACCAACCAAAATTTCGCTTATCAATTTAGAAAGGTTGTCACAAAATTAGAATTAAAATACTAGGAGTATGAATCCCAGGTCATCTCCCAACAAGTTGCATAAAGGTGTGCTATTTTATTAATCAGATGTTTTCTAAAATGGTTTGAGTTGATAAACAGGAAATTAAATCAAAGAAATTATGTAATTTAAATAAAAACCTTGACCGGGAGTAGATTAGTTGGAAGCCCTATCCTTGATGGAGTTCTCTCAAGTTTAATTGATAATTAAAAGTTGTCTGCTCAGTTATCCTTTACCGAATAAAGGAAAGTCAAGCACATCGGAAGTCAATTTCTATTCACAAGTTCTAATCCTCTCCCTTGGGAGGGACTAGTGTCAGTGATTAGAGGGCGACCCAATGCTAATCCCAATTATAATTTTACTCTTGAGCATCCAACTCAAGGTCCTCCTTTCAATCAACTCCGAATCAAGTCATGGAACTACTCGCTCATTATGATTGTGAAATTCATGAAATAAGAAGGGAAAATAAAGAAAGACATGATAAATAATAATAAAAAAGATCAATAAAAATAGAAATAGTTCTTGTATTAATAAATTCAAAAAAATAGTTCAATAGTAACTCTGAATAAAATAAGGATATGAAAGAGAAAGTGACAAGTAAGGAAACAAACTAGAATGATGAAGTCTTGATGGAGGTAATAACTCTTCTCAATATCCCAATTCGAAAAGCAATAAAATCAAAATCCTAAGAACTATGAATGTGTAGAGAGAAAACCTAGAGGAGGAGTAAAATCAGATCTAAAACTAAAATTATGCGGAATGAACGTTCTTTTTCTTTGTCTCTACATGTTCCCTGGCTCTAATCTGCTTTTCTGGGCCGAAAACTAGGTCAAAACAGGGCCCAAAATTGCCCCCAGCGAATTCTGCAGATTCTGCAGATCGCGCACGTCATGCGATCGCGTCATCCAGTGTCTTGCCTTGCCACGCGTGCGCGTCGTCCATGCCTTCGCGTCACTTGTGCAGTTTCCATTCCGTGCGTTCGCGTTAGGCACGTGGGCGCGTCACTGCAATTTCCTCTATGTCATGCGGTCGCGTGAGTCATGCGTCCGTGTCACTTCTCGCTGGTCATCTCCTCAATTTCTTGTGTTCCTTCCAACTTTACAAGCTTCCTTTCCAATCTCTAAGTCATTCATGCCCTATAAAGCCTGAAACACTTAACACACAGATCACGGTATCGAATGGAATAAAGGAGAATTAAAATACATAATTAAAAACTTCTAGGAAGCAGTTTTTCAACCATGGGGTAATTTTGGGAAGGAATTGTAAATACATGCTAATTTAATGAATAAGTGGGTAAAGATTTGATAAAACCACACAATTAAACACAATATAGACCATAAAATAATGGTTTATTAAGAGTGCAAGGCCATAACTATAACCAAAATGGACGAACCTAGAGAGGAAGAAAAGGCAGTGATTTCCAGTGAGGAAGACCTCAAGGGACGTCCACTGGCCAATAAGGAGTTCCCCATTGAGGAACCAAAGGAATCTGAGGCTCATATAGAGACCATAGAGATTCCACTGAACTTACTGTTGTCATTCATGAGCTCTGATGAGTATTCTTCCTCTGAAGAGGATGAAGATATTATTGGAGAGCAAGTTGCTCAGTATCTAGGAGCAATCATGAAGCTGAATGCCAATTTATTTGGTAATGAGACTTGGGAGGATGAACCTCCATTGCTCATCAAGGAACTAAATGCTTTGGGGCAACTAAAGTTACCTCAAAAGAAACCGGATCCTGGAAAGTTCTTAATACCTTGCATCATAGTCACCATGACCTTTAAGAAGGCTCTGTGTGACCTTGGTTCAAGTATAAACCGCATGCCACTCTCTGTAATGGAGAAACTAGGGATCTTTGAGGTACAAGCTGCAAGAATCTCACTAGAGATGGCAGACAATTCAAGGAAATTGGCTTATGGACTTGTAGAGGATGTCTTAGTGAAGGTTGAAAGCTTTTACATCTCTACTGATTTCATAATCCTAGACACTGGGAAGGAAGAAGATGAATCCATCATCCTTGGAAGACCCTTCCTAGCCACAGCAAGAGCTGTGATTGATGTGGACAGAGGAGAGTTAGTCCTTCAATTGAAAGAGGACTACCTTGTGTTTAAGGCTCAATGATCTTCTTCTGTAACCATGGAGAGGAAGCATGAAAAGCTTTTCTCAATACAGAGTCAAACAGAGCCCCTACACTCAACTTCTAAGTTTGGTGTTAGGAGGCCATCATCAAGCTCTGAGTCTCTGTGAAGCTCTCTAAGAGCTCACTGTCAAGCTGTTGACATTAAAGAAGCACTTATTGGGAGGATACCCAATGTTATTTAATTATATTTATTTATATTCCATTGTTATTTTATGTTTTCTTTAGGTTGATGATCGTGTGAAGTCATAAAAACAGCTATAGAATTAAAGCAAAATGAAAAACAGCATCAAAAATAGCACACCCTGGAGGACAGACTTACTGGCGTTTAAACACTAGTAAGGATAGCAGAATGGGCGTTTAACGCCCAGCCTGGCAGCATTTTGGGCGTTAAATGCCAGAATGGGCAGCACTCTGGGCGTTTAATGCCAAAAAGGGGTGTCTGGCGTCTGGATGGCGTTAAACGCCAGAAAGGGGCAGCAGACTGGCGTTTAATGCTAGGAAAGTTAGCAGAACTGGCGTTTAATGCCAGGAAAGGTAGTAGAGCTGGCGTTTAACGCCAGAATTGGCACACAGAGGGCGTTTGAATGCCAGAATGGTGTAGGGAGCAGAATTCCTTGACACCTCAGGATCTGTGGACCCCATAGGATCCCCACCTACCCCACCTCTTCTTCTCTCCTCTTTACACCTTTCCATAACACTCTCACACAAATACCCTTGACCAATCCCATCAATAACTCTTTCCCAAATACCATTCACCTATTAAATCCTACCCTCTTACCCATATTCTCTTCACCACTCACATCCACCCATCATAAACCCCACCTATCCCACCATTCAAATTCAAACCATTTTCCTCCCAAACCCACCCATTCTCACACGGATTCCCTCTCTCCCCTACTCTATAAATACCCCTCCTCACTACCTTCACTTTCACACATCACAAACACTTCTTTCCCCCCTTGGCCAAAACCAACACTACCCTCAATCTCCTCCATTTTTTCTTCTTCTACTCCTTTCTTTCTTCTTTTGCTCGAGGACGAGCAAACCTTTTAAGTTTGGTGTGGAAAAAGCTCTGCTTTTTTATTTTTCCATAATCACTAATGGCACCTAAGGCCGGAGAAACCTCTAGAAAGAGGAAAGGGAAGGTAATTGCTTCCACCTTCGAGTCATTGGGAGATGGAGAAATTCATCTTAAAGGTCCATCTAGACCACTTCTATGAAGTTGTGGCCAAGAAAAATGTGATCTTTGAGGTCCCCTTCAAGCTCAAAAAAGGTGAATATCCAGAGATCCGACATGAGATTCGAAGAAGAGGTTGGGAAGCTCTCACCAACCCAATCCAACAAGTCAGAATCTTAATGTTCCAAGAGTTCTATGCTAATGTATGGATCACTAGGAACCATGACCAAAGTATGAACTCAAACCCAAAGAATTGGCTCACAATGGTTCAGGAGAATTACTTGGATTTCAGTCCAGAAAATGTAAGGTTGGCATTTAACTTGCCAATGATGAGAGGAGATCCTCATCCTTTCACTAGAAGGGTCAACTTTGATCAAAAGTTGGACCAAGTCCTTAGGGACATTTATCCGCTCATCACCCACCTGGCCCAACATCGGCTCCGCCTTCCGGACTATGACGGTGGAATGGAGGAGGGCCTGGTACATTGACTTTGCCTAACCGTCGATGTCACAATCGTAGAATTACTCCTCCGTACCGGGAAGGAGATGCTGATCAATGAAGGCCAGAGCATCAAATCTCTGGTCCTTTATGGAAGGTACTGTCCCCTCCTCCTCCACATTCTCCCCGCTACTCCCCTCCGCCGTCTTCCTCCGCTTCCTGCCCGCTTCAGCAGGCGACACCACCAAGGCCTCACCTCGACCCCAGCGGCAGCCATCCCCGGGGAAGCGACCGCTCTGCCCCAACCAAAAACCAGGTCCTGTATAACGACTCACATTTTCGAAAAATTTAAATATAAACAAGTTGTAATTTATTTTATTAATTGGAGCTCCTTATTTTTAGAAACTGATTTACTAAGAATAATTAAATTGATTTTATGATTATTAAAGTTTAAATTAATTATGATTTATGCATAATTTTTTTTTATTATAATGAGAAATTTCGAGAAAGGATAAAATAATAATAATAATTATTATTATTACCCATTTTGATTAAAATAAAGTTTAGTTAATATTATTATTAAGTTCAAAATCTGCCGGTATGAGTAAATATTGGTACTCTTCGGTGAATTCAGCTTTGCTAATGTTTCATCGTATATCTTTTATCATTATGTTACTAATGTCATTTATATTAGTAACTTATACACATTTATCCCTATATATATTATTACTTGTGTTTTAATATATCCAACTTTCATAGTTATTCGTTTAAGATATTTATAACTTGAATTGCACTCAGCGGCTTAAATGAGTGACACATGGCCCTTAGTGACACATAATCATCATTTACCCTTAATAATCCTTCCATCCTCATGCATCACCGAACAAACATTTGGAGAAAAAGAAAAGAAAGCACTGAGAGAGAGAGAGAGAGAGAGGGAGAGAGAGAGAGAGAGAGAGAGAGAGAGAGAGAGAGAGAGAGAGAGAGAGAGAGAGAGAGAGAGAGAGAACTCTATGGAACCGTGAACTTCCAAGTTTGATTTTTTTCGATCCATAACTCTAGTAAAAAATCTAATCCGATTAAAGTGTTCATGTCTTTCTCCTCTTCACGTTGGTGTCACTTTTGTTGGGGAGAAGTCTGCGAAATAGTCCAGGAGTCCACCTGAGGACGAGACTGAAGTGTTGACGGCAAACCCTCCTCGCCTTCCTCCTGGGCGGTGGCAGCCTCAACCTTGCCAAATTGGTCAACCCGCCGGCCATTTGAACTTAAAAAAAGGAAAAGAAGAAAAAGCATGAGTCTCAAATTTGGAAAGCAAAGAAATACTTAAGAAAAGTTACACACCAATATAAGTTCGGCACATCACTGGATCGCTCATAACATCCCGAGTATTCAGTGACCGCTCCCCAAAAAGCGACCACAAAACATCACTAATATCTTTGTTCTCGAGAGATAGTGCCTCACAGGTGACACGGGTCAGATACGACGCACCGCCCCCAAAATTCCAGTACGTCGCAAACCGACGTTTGCCCTCCAGGGTTAACTAGAATGGAGGGTGCCCCTGAGCAGGACGCAGTTTAAAATACTCTCCCTTAAACCTATGGAAAGAGTCTTCCAATAGCCTAAAGATCCTCCAGTTTGGTTGATCCCGGAAAGACCCATAACCCTTTTTGTGCTTCCCCTCCTTAGTTGGAAGAGTACACAAAAAGAAAAATAAGAACACTTCCACTCGAGCAGGAAGTTTCAAATACTCACAAGAAGGAAAATCGCACTCACAACCAAGTGAACATGATGGATTCATAAACCCACATCCAATCGGCAATCCGGGGAGAGTCAGGATTCATATAATGGACCCTCTCGTCCGCTTCAAGGAGGACGAGCTCGTACTGACGCGTCGACTCTCCACCACCACAAATTGTCCCCTCGTCACAAAGCCTCTAGAGGTCCGCCTGCGTTACCTGAGACAGTGTCCCCCACACGTCAGAGGTCACCCATAATAAGTACGGGAAACACCACCGGCCGGGACGACGGGAGCCCTAGGACCTTCACTTCTACCCCCTGCCATACCTAAAAAAGAAGGGAGAGGGCACTATCATCAGCCCCACGGACCAAACGAAAAGAAAACCATAAACTGAAGTGCGCCCAAATGGAAGCTCAGAAGGCAAACCTCTCCCCCTCCTACTTATCATAAAACCACACCAAAAACAGTTAGACACACCCCCTAAATTCTATACCACTGGCACTCGAAAGAGGAACCCAAAATGGAGAAATACAAAAATAGGGAGCAATCCAAAAAACAAAACACATACAAGCGAAGCAGGCAATTAAGACAGAGGGAAGTAGATAGAGAAGTAAACATAGCACGAAAGGCAGGAAGGAAACGCGCGAGTGAAACCAGCCAAAAATGCAAAGCAATAAGAACAAAATACACAAATTAAAGAAACAAAGGGAGTTTTGAAGCAAAAAAGGCATGATTACAAGCAAAATTCCCAACGTTTCAAAAGAAATACGAAAAGATCTAGTACATTAGGGAAAATTCCCTTCGGCATTAAATGTATTATGACACCTAGGGAACCGCAGCCAGCGAAACCCAGTTGAGTAAACCAATGAACAAACCGCCAAACGGTGAGATGCCCTCGAACGAGGGACACGGATAACACGCTTTTAAACGGCCGGACACTTCTCGAATCCCCGACATCGACCAAGGAACTCAAACGGCGCACTGCCCCCCGCCAAGCCACACAACGGCAACCGAAAGCTCCTTTAGTGACGGGACCAAGCATGCTCACCCTCTCGCTCTAGAGGCAATTGTTATGGACCCGGTCCCCGGGTCCCCAAAACTCGAACCAACCTCCGGCCTGATTAACTACGCCTTAGCCCCCCTCGCGACCCGAACCAGCCCTACAATTCCTAACCAACATTCAAAATCAAATATCTATCTTATGTCAATGGATAAAATAAGATAACTACTCCAAACTATATAAAGGGGAGCCAGAAACTCCTTCAGGTACGTTACCTATTCCACACACTATATACTTCTCAGATTTATTCTGACTTGGACGTCGGAGTGTCTTTGCAAGTATCACTCTCCATCGCTCCAAGCAGACAGTCCGACTCCTCGATCCATCTCATAACTTGTACCAGAGACTTCTAGTTCAATATCCACTACAAATAATTTTTTGATGCGATTTGAATTGATTTAAGTTAAAAAGTCAATCAAAGTAATATAATGTATATTGATTCAATCTCAAATGATTTCACATAAATTTGGAATGATTAGCGTATCCAAATTTTAACCAAAAATATTGATCAAATAAATATTAATATCAGTCAAATTAATAAACAAAAAATTTAAAAATAAAAAAGATATAGCCATAGGGAGTATGGTGGAACGTAGCAGTAACTTAGAGCAGTGTAGAGTATCCCAACCCATCTGCATTCTGCTCCCACAAGCCACACGGCCAGCCTGACCTCACCGACCTCGAACCCGAACCCGAACCCTCTGTTCATCTCACCACCGCAACCAAGACCCAACCCATTCGATTCATTCTTGGCTATCGCACCCTTCTTTCTTTTCTCTTCTTATTCTGTTATTCATCAACGGAATACCAACCCCACACAAATCTCTCATATTTCTCAGCTATTTTTCACTGCGCAATCACCACAACAACATCAATATGGGTTACGAAGACGATCCGTGAGTTCCTCTTCTCTTTCTTCCAAAACCATTTTCACCGTCTATCAGGGTTAGGGTTTTTGTTTTCTCCTAATTTAATTTTTTGTTTTCTGCTTTTTCAGGTACCGCGATGAGGACGGAGAACCCTTGATGGATTACGACGACATTCAATCCGATCCCGATCCCGAGCCCCACCACGACGATGCGCTCCTCGATGATTACGAGGACGAAGGAGACGGTGGCGATTGGCGACGCCGCGAGCGGTCGCAGACTCCGGTCTACGACAACGATTCGTCCAAGTCGAAGCCCAGGAAGAGGCTCATCAAGAAGGGAGACACCGGGAGGCAGTCGGTGGCGCCGGAGCTCGAAGATGAGGTGGCGGAGGATGAGTATGAAGGTGGGGCGAGGTTCGCGAGGGAGGGTTCGGAGGAAGGGAGGAAGAGGAAGAAGGGGAAGGAGGGTGGAAGTATGAAGAAGGAGAAGAGGCTTAAGGGGGAGAAAAGATTTGCGAGTGGCGGAAGTGGGAAGAGCGGGTCCAAATTCGGGGGATCTAAGAAAGGGTTTGGTGGAAAAGGAGGGAAGGATCATGACGGTGAAGTTAAGGAGATGTGGGATACTATTGCTGGCGGTGATTCTGAGGTGTTATTATTGTGCCTTTGTGTTTTTTACATGATTTGTTGTTCATCTGATAATTGGATTTCAGTTTGTCGAGAGTTTTAGATGTTTATTCTATTTATTTATTTTGGTAGTTTCAAGCTGGATACTTGATACATTATGTAGTGGCTATGTCTCTAATTTGTCATGCTTGTAGCTTGTGTTTTTGCCCTTGTTGATCAGGGCTAGTTGAAGCTCAAAAAGTTGTTGCTTATTTGATAACGGTTTCCATGCCTCTTTTTTTAACCCGGTTTCCATTATATAGGATGATCATGAGGGTGTTAGGAACGTGGATGATGACAACTTCATAGATGACACGGGGGTGGAAGCTGGTGGTTACTATGGCAGTGATGAACCTCGTTCTCCTGGTGATGCTCCCCAGGTTGGTGATTAATTCTCCTGAATTTTTTTTACTGCTAGATTCCCCTGTAAGCAGAATAGCAGATCCACTGTGTTTGATATCCTTCTGATTAGGATAATGTTTTGGTACCAGTAGCATGTTGTAAACCAAAATATGTGATGGATGTAACTTAAGCTTTCTTTTCATTTCAAGCTATTCGGTCTCTGTTTATGATCTAGTTAGAGACAATTTCGTCAAGAAATCAATTATGGGATTTGTTGCATTGTTTTACTATAAAGCCTTTGTCACCTGACACGTGTTGATTTTCTAGGCAGAGGAAGGTGAAGAGGATGATGAAATTAAGGATCTTTTCAAGATAGGTAAGAAAAAGAAGAAGAATGAGAGAAGTCCTGCAGAAATAGCTTTATTAGTTGAGAACGTCATGGCTGAGCTTGAGGTCACAGCTGAAGAGGATGCTGAACTTAATAGACAGGGGAAGCCTGCTATTAATAAACTAAAGAAGTTGGATCTTCTAACAGAAGTCCTCTCAAAGTAAGCTGTTGATTTTCTGTAATATTAAGTGTGCTCTGGTGTTTCCTTAATATTCTATTTTACTTCTGCATATTTTCTTTGGTAACTTTCCACCAACTATTTGTCTACTTTGCAGGAAACAGCTCCAATTAGAGTTTTTGGACCATGGAGTACTAACTTTGTTGAAGAATTGGCTTGAGCCACTTCCTGATGGAAGCTTGCCAAATATCAACATACGCACAGCAATTTTGAATATTTTAAATGATGTACTGAGTTTTCACCATGATAAATATTTTTTTATTCAATTGCTCTTTCCCAGCATTATTTAGCTCCTTATTAATTGGACATGCTTTGCAGTTTCCTATTGACCTAGAGCAGTATGATAGAAGAGAACAGCTGAAGAAGAGTGGTCTTGGGAAGGTTGTGCTTCAGTTCATCCTTTGGCTAGATGCTCTATTTTTAGCATTTAAAATAACTGTCCTTCTCTCCCCTCATTCCCCCCCTTTTCCTTGTCTTCCCTGGGAAAAAAAATGGGGAAAAAAAGAGCATCAATATGTAGCTTGTTATTCGGAGTCATAACATAAGTGTGATGTATATTGTCTTGACAGGTGATCATGTTCTTATCGAAGTCTGACGAAGAAATCAATGTAAATAGAAAACTAGCTAAGGAACTGGTTGACAAATGGGTAAGTAATCTGTGAAACTCTTGCTTCAGCATGTATCATTTATCTTTCCTTAAAAAATTTACTGATTCTTGAAGACATTATTATTGTATTCATTCTCTTTTTTCACAAGCTATCCATTTTCATCCAGGAGTAATTTTCTTTTTTGTGGACAGATACTTAAAGTGCATCATTTTTGCTTTGTAATTGCAGAGCCGACCCATATTTAATAAGAGTACACGGTTTGAAGACATGAGAAATGCTGAGGAAGACAGGATTCCTTTCAGGAGGCCAACTGTTAAAAAGTGCTCAACCATTCTGATTTGAATTGCTCATCTTAAGCAATATTTGTTTTATGTATTGCAATATGCTGAATTTGTACAGGCTGGCCAATAAAGCAGCAGGGTTGGAATCTAGAGATGGTGATCTTGATTTGGAGTTTTCACAGTAAGTCTTCGGCATTAAGAGATTACTTGTGGAGCAGTGTGAACTAAGTTTTCACTGATTTGTCTTTTAGATGCTAATTGTTTTGAATGTATAATGCAGGCCTAGGTCTGGACAGTCTTCTTCAAGGCAACATGCATCAAGGCCAGAAGCAACACCTTTGGATTTTGTGATCCGTCCCCAGTCTAAAATTGATCCAGAAGAAGTTAGAGCGCGAGCAAAAGCTGCTGCACAAGATCAGCAGAGAATGAAGGTTTGTGCTTTACCTCGGGGTGGGAGTATTTTTCAAAAAAAAAAAAAAAGAAAAAGAAAAGAGAAACCTTGTGATTCCCTGCAATTCTTTAATTTTTTAAGTGTTTGGAGAGTATGTCGCACAAATGTAGAATACTGAGGAAGTGAATATGTAAAATAAAAATAAAAAGTAGAGAGATTAACTGAAGATGCGGATGCATATTCTAAAATTTGTATTTCACCACAGATGAATAAGAAGTTGCAGCAGTTGAGGGCACCAAAGAAGAAGCAGCTTCAAGCTACGAAACTAAGTGTGGAAGGTCGTGGCATGATCAAATATTTGTAAATCTGTTGACTGGTTGAGTTGTTCGCCCCACAAGCTGGATATGATTGCCGTCGTTATAAAGGAGCAACCAGTGACTGCTTCCTTTGAAGACCTGTGTTCTGTGGTCTGAATTTCAAGTTTGGCGGGTTGCTGTTAAAATGCTCTCCGTTACCCCCTGTGCGTTTGTTGTGTATTCATCAATTGCATAAATGATTCCCCCAAGTATGGGATTGTGGTGCACATGCTGT